>NW_007231100.1:0-24345 GCF_000164805.1 Carlito syrichta | reverse complement strand
TTTTGACATCTGTTGATGTACTTAATTACATTTATGGTTTTACAAATGTTGAACCAGCCTAGCATCCCAGGGATGAAGCCTACTTGGTCATGATGAATGATTTTTTAAAAATTTATTTTAATCGATATTTTTTATTATGATATTGTGGGGTACAGTTAAGGGTTAGGTATACAAATATGCTTCATCCAGGCACCCTACTTGATAAGAGGTGTCTCCCCATCTCCAGACAGATATTTACTACTGTGAATCCCATCTCCCTTCCCCTCCCCCCCCATAGTTTCTCACCACTGTCAGTCATTTTCTTATAGTATTACATTGGATGTTCAACGTCCACTATATGAGTGAGAACATGTGATACTCAGATCTTTGTTTCTGTGAGAGATCACTCAGTATTATAGATGCTAGTTCCATCCAGATTGCTACAAAATTCATGATTTTGTTCTTTTTCATGACTGCATAGTATTCCATCGTGTATATGTACCACATTTTTAAATTCCAGTCCTCTTTTGATGGACAGCATCGTTGATTCCAGGTTCTTTGTATTGTGAACAATGCTATGATAAACATACATATGCAGGCATCTTTTTTATAGAGTGATTTGAGTCCTTCAGGGTATATTCCAGGTAGGGGGATTGCGGGGTCATATGTGAGGTCAATATTTAGAGCTTTTAGGAATCGCCATACTGTTTTCCACAGAGGTTGCACTAGTTTGCACTCCCACCAACAGTGTAGAAGTGGTCCCTTTTCACCACACCTTCTCGAACAGCTGTTATTTTTTGAGTTATTGGTAATTGCCATTCTGACTGAAGTTAGGTGGTATCTCAGTGTGGTTTTGGTTTGCATCTCCCTGATGATTAGTGAGGTTGAACATTTTTTCATGTGTCTGTTGGCTGCTCAGATGTCTTCCTTTGAGAAGTGTCTGTTCATATCTTTTGCCCATTTTATAATGGAGTTGTTTGTTTGTTTTTCAGCAAGTTTGAGTTCCTGGTAGATCCAAGATGTTAAGGCTTTGTCAGACCTGGTGTTGGCAAATACTTTTTCCCAGCCTGTAGGCTGTCTCCCTGCTCTCTTGATGGTTTCTTTGGCTTTGCAGAATCTTGTCCGTTTAATGAGGTCCCACTTGTCTATCTTATCTTTTATGGCCTGTGGGTTTTGGTTTTTGTTCAGGAATTGGATGCCAGTTGCAATTTCCATGAAGGTATGTCCTTCATTTTCTAAGGTTCTTACGGTTTGAGGTTTTACATTTAAGTCTCTGATCCATTTAGAGTTAATTTTTGTGTATGGTGATAGATAGGGGTTCTGTTTCAATCTTCTGTATGTGGTTAGCCAGTTTTCCCAGCACCATTTACTAAATAGGTTCTCCTCCCCCAGTGGTAGGTGGAGGAGGCTTTGTCAAAGATGAGTTGGTTGAGAAATTGAGGTTTTGCTTCTGGAATCTCAGTTCTATTCCATTAATCGATATGCCTGTTCCTATACCAATACCAAGCTGTTTGGATGATTGTAGCTTTATAGTAAAGTTTGAAGTCTGGTAATGTGATACCACTTGCTTTGTTTTTTTTGCTGAGGATTGTTCTGGCTATTCTTGGTCGTTTGTGTTTCCATATGAATTCCTGTGTTGTTTTTTCTAGGTCTGAGAAGAATGTTGCTGGTAATTTGATGGGTATTGCATTGAATCTGTAGATTGCCTTAGGTAAGATGGACATCTTCACAATGTTGATTCTTCCGATCCATGAGCATGGGATATTTTTCCACTTGTTTGTGTCATCTTTGATTTCTTTGGGCAGTATTTTGTAGTTTTCGTTGTAAAGGTCTTTCTGTGACATCTCTGGTTAGGAAGATGCCAAGGTATTTCATTTTTTTTTGTGGCTATTGTGAATGGGATTGTGGTTTTTATTTGAGTTTCTGTTTTTTTATTATTGGTGTAAAGAAATGCAATTGTCTTTTGCACATTTATTTTATATCCTGAGACTTTGCCAAAGTCCTTTTATCAGTGTAAGGAGGTTTTTGATAGATTATCTTGGGTTTTCAAGATACATGATCATGTCATCTGCAAAGAGAGATACCTTGACTTCCTCTTTTCCTATTTGAATACACCTGATTGCTTTCTCTTCTCTGATTGCTCTAGCCAGGTCTTCCAATACTATATTGAACAGGAGGGGTGAGAGTGGGCATCCTTGTCTTGTTCCAGTTTTCAGGGGAAATGGTTCCAGTTTTTGTCCATTTAAGAGTATGCTAGCTGTGGGTTTCTCATAGATGGCTTTTACTATTTTGAAGTATGTTCCCTGTATGCCTAGGTGTTCAAGGGTTTTTTTTTTATCAAGAATGGGTGCTGGATTTTATCAAAAGCTTTTTCTATATCTAATGATATAATCATGTGGTTTTTGTTTTGACATCTCTTGATGTATTTAATTACATTTATGGTTTTACGAATGTTGAACCAGCCTTGCATCCCAGGGATGAAGCCTCCTTGGTCATGATGGATGATTTTTGAGATGTGTTGTTGAATCCGGTTTGCTAGGATCTTGTTGAGAATTTTAGCATCTATGTTCATCAAAGATATTGGCCTGTAGTTCTCTTTCTTTGCTAGATCTTTACCTGGTTTGGTTATCAATGTGATGTTGGCATCGTAAAATGATTTGGGGAACGTTCCCTCTTTCTCAATTGCCTGGAATACCTTCAGTAGGATTGTTATCAGCTCCTCCTTAAATGTCCTGTAGAATTCTGCTGGAAATCCATCTGGACAAGGGCTTATTTTATTTTATTTTTTTTGTAGGTAGTTTTCTTATTACATAGTCGATTTCCTTGATTGTTATTGGTCTATTTAGAGCCTGATTTTCTTCTTGTTTCAACCTAGGCAGGTTGTGTGATGACAGAAAGTTCTCCATTTCAGAAAGGTTTTCAAGTTTGTTTCCATACAAGTGTACATAGTAGTCTCTAATGATCGTTTGTATTTCTTCAGGATCAGATGTGACTTCATCTTTTGTGTTTCTGATTGTGTTTATTTGGGCTTTTTCTCTCTTTTCCTTGGTCAGTCTAGCTAGGGGACCATTGATCTTGTTTATCTTTTTCAAGAATGAGCTTTCAGTTTCATTGATTTTTTTGTATTATCTTTTTGTCTTCTATGTCCTGGATTTGGGCTTTTATTTTGGTGATCTGGATTCTTCTGCTGGCATTAGGGTTTTTGTGATCTTGATTTTCCAGCTTCCTTACGTGGTTTGTTAGGCTGTTAATTTGTGATCCTTCCATTTTCTTCATGTGCATTTTTAGGGACATAAGTTGCCCTCTTACTACAGCTTTCATGGCATCCCAGAGATTTTGATAAGATGTTTCTTCATTTTCATTTGTTTCCAGGTATCTTTTAATCTCTGTTTTGATTTCATCAACAACCCAGGAGTTGTTTAGCATCATGCTGTTTAGTGTCCGTGTCTTTATAGGTTTTGGGAAGACCTTGTTGGTGTTAATGATTGTTTTTATTCCACTATGGTCTGAGAAGGTGCATGGTAAAATTTCAGTCCTTTTAAATTTGCTTATGCTTGATTTATGGCCAAGTATGTGGTCGATCTTAGAGTACATTCCATGTGGTGATGAGTAGAATGTGTATTCTGTGGTTTTTGAATGAAGGGTTCTATAGGTATCAATTAAGTCCATTTGATCAAGAGTCACATTGAGGTTTCAGATCTCCTTGCTGATTTTTTGTCCTGATGATCTGTCTAGGGTTGTGAGTGGGGTATTAAAGTCCCTAGCTATGATGGTATTGGAGTTAATATCTTTTTTTAGTTTACCTAGGAGCTGCTTTATGAAAGTTGGTGCTCCTATGTTCGGTGCATATATATTTAGGATGGATATTTCTTGTTGATGGATTGAACCTTTTATCATTATGTAGTGGCCTTCTGTATGTTTTTAAATTTTTCATAGCTTAAAGGGTATTTTGTCTGAGATTAAGATCACGACTCCTCCTTTCTTTTGTGTTCCATTCTCCTGAAAATTTGTTTCCCATCCTCTTACTTTGAGTCTGTGAGTGTCCTTTCTAGTCAGGTGAGTCTCTTGAAGGCAATAGATTTTTTCCCTGTGGTGTTTTATCCATTTTGCCATTTTATGTCTTTTCAGTGGTGCATTTAGTCCATTCACATACAAACCAATTATTGAGATGTGAGAGTTGATCCCTATCATAATGTTCTTACAGAGTTGTTGTTCTTCCTGTTTGTGTGTTGTCTTTCTTTTGGTTTTAGAGTTGGATCATGTGTGTTTTTAATCTTTTGCCTGTACTCTTTTGAAGAACGTTGTTGTTCTTTTTTCCTTTTCTTCTGTGTTCAGTACTTTCTTAAGTGTTTCTTGTAGCAGTGGTCTGGTGGCAGCGTAGGTTCTTAAGGATTGGATATCTGGGAAAGATTTCAATTCTCCCTCACTGATGAAGCTTAGCTTGGCTGGGTTGGTTATTCTCGGTTGAAATTGTTTATCTTTTAGAACTTTAAAGATAGGGCTTCAAGCTCTCCTAGCCTGGAGGGTTTCTGTAGATAAATCTGTTGCTATTCTAATTGGTCTTCCCTGGTAGGTAGTTTGACCTTTTTCTCTTGCAGCCTTTAGGATTTTTTCTTTTATACTTACTTTGTTTAGGCAAATTATTGTATGTCTGGGAGTTGGTCTTCTCGTTTGTTGTCTTGCAGGGGTTCTCTGAATCTCTTGTGTTTGAATTTTTTCATCCTTGATGAGAAGAGGGAAGTTTTCTTGAATGATTTCATGAAATGTTTGTTCCAGTGTGGCCTCTGTTTCTCTCTCTGCCTCAGAAAGGGCAATTACTCTCAGGTTTGGTCTCTTGAAGTGGGCATTCATCTCTTGAAGTTTTGTTCTGTCTTTTTTAGCTTCTTTTCTATGCTTTGACAGTTTGGGTTAGTTCTGTGTTTTGGTCTTTGAACTCTGAGATTCTTTCTTCTACTTGGCTAATTCTGCTTTCCATGCTTATTAGTTTGTTATTTATTTCCATCACAGTATTCTTTACTGCTGTTATTTCTGACATCAGGTCCTTCCTGTTTTCCTCTTGTCTCTCCTCAATTTTTTTAATTCTCTCTATTAATGTCTTGATATCTGGATTTGTTGCATGTGGCCAGTCATTCTGGGGACTCTTCATTGTATGTGTTCTGGAATCTGTTTACCCAGTGTCTGATCTCCCAGGGGTCTGTGTGAGACCTATATTCTTCTTTTGGTTTTTCTTCATTTGTGCAGTTTTTCCCCTCCCTTCTTTTTCCTTCCCTCCATGTCACCATCTTCTTTAATTCTGTTATTCAGGTGTGGAGGGGCTGTTTTTACTTCTGTTTGTTCAATCTCCTATTCTTTTTTATGTATGTCTCTTACTTTGTTCAATTCTGGAGTTGTACTGTAGGTTGGGGGTGGTCCTTTTTGGAGTTTTGAGATTTACTTAAGGGGGGGAGCTGTGATTCAAAATCTATCTGCAGGTCCTGGTATCCACTGACAGGTGTATGAATAATCTGAAACCCACTTCCCACTGCCTTGGAATCTGTCAGTGCAGTGGGGTTGTAGGTTTACTCCCTGAAAATAAAATGCGGTTAACAGAGAGAAGAGAATGGAGCAGGCAGTGGGGGGGGGGGTTGTAGGGGGTTGATAGAGAGAGGAGTAAGGGTGAAAACAGACGAATGTACCAACAAATGGAAAGAGAGACAAAAATTGAAACATATAAAAACAATAGACCACGGCTACAACTCCCATACAAAAAAAAACCTAAAACATAAAATGTTGCTAACATACAAGTTTACCAACCTCCTTTTTGGTGTGCTATTCCCCTATACAAAGATATGGCTTACAGAGAGAAGAAGAAAATAAAAGAAGGGGAAAGAAGGAGAAAAAAGGGGGGGAACAAAATAGAAGGAATAGAATCAAGTCAGTAGACTAACAGAACCAATCAAGCCTACTCTGAGACTTTTTCATTTAAGTTGAATGTCCTTTCAGCTCTGGTTTCTAGCTATCTTTTCAAGCTAGTAAGTTTGTTCAAGGTTAGGATCAGTTGTCCCTGGCCGGCTGTGAAGGGTAGTTCAGATCATCACTCAGTTCCCCACTGCCCCGTTCACTACTCAGATCTGACCTGTGTCTGTCAGGCTTCCATTTTTCCACTTTTGGTGTTGTTACCTTGAATTGCCAGCAGGTGGTGGTATCCCTTGCTCCAGATGTTCTTTATCACAGCTGCTCGCCCACCCCTAAGGGGAGGGAGATGTTGCCTGGAGGCACACAGGAGGAGACCCACGGTCTGGCAGGACGTCCAGTGGTAGTAGACCTCAGTAGATCTTGCTCGCAGGGGCTTCAAGGTCTGAAGTCATGGATTGCCTCAGGCACAGGCCATGCAATGTGTAATGGCTGACTTGTGGTGGTGGCTGTGGCTCACCTCAGGCACTGATGGTCCGATGTGGTGTTTTGGTGGTGTTTTGGTGGTGGTGGTGGCAGCAGCAGTGGCACAGGCACAGGTGGAGTGATGTGTAATGGCTGCCTTGGAGGCAGCGAAGGTGGCAGAGGCGGCAGCAGTGGCGGTGGGCAGAGGTGGCTCACCTCAGGCACTGATGGTGCAATCTCTATATTTTATTATGAAAAATTTCAGTGCAAAAAAGTTTAAAAATATTTATAGAGACTAAGAGTCACTAAGATGTTAGCATTAACATTCTGATATATTTGTTTTATGACATAGTCTGATTTATCTTTTGGAGGAAAGTTTAGAGATGGTTTATTTATTTATTTATTTTTATTTTTTTAGTTGGAGTCTCACTCTGTTATCCAGGCTGGAATACAGTGCCATGCTCATGGTCACTGCAGCCTTGACCTGCTAGGCTCAGGTGATTCTTCTACCTCAGCCTTCCAAGTAGCTAAAACCACAGGTGTGCATCACCATGCCTGGCTAGTTTTTTAATTTACTGTAGAGATGAGGTCTTGTCAAGTTTCCCAGGTGGGTCTTGAAGCCCTGGACTCAGGCAATCCTCTCACCTCAGCTTACCAAAGTGCTTGGATTACAGGCATGAGCCACTGTGCCTGGCTTAAAAATACTTTAGATAGCAAAACAATACACTCTGCTTCCCACATGACATAAATAAACTGAGAGAAGGACATTTCAGAGTGAACGTACTTATCCCTTCATTTTTGCTACCATTTTTTAACATGAAGGCATGGGGTTCACTCGAGGCAAGGAGTTTCAGACTAGCCTGAACTTCATCGGAAAAACCTGTCTTTTACAATCTAAAAAATGATAAAGTAAAGTAAAATAAAATATGAAATATAATTAGCCAGACATAGTGGTTCATATCTCTCATCCCTGCATTTTAGGATGTCGAGGTGGGAGGATTATTTGAGGCCATGACTTTGAGGCAAGAATGGGAGTCATAGCAGAATCTTGACTCTAAATAATAAAAAAAAAAGAGTAAAGTAAATCAAATTAAAATAAAGTGAAAAAAATAAAAAATAAAATAATTAGCCAGACATAGTTTTTCATGTCTCTCAAACCTGATTTTCGAAGTCTGAGGCAGGAAGATTGCTTCAGGCCAGGTGTATGAGTCTGGACTGGGAATCAAAGCAAAACTCTTACACTAAAAAATAAAAATATAAAATAGTAAAGTACATAAAATAAAATAGAATGGAATAGAATAGTATAAAATAAAATGATAAATTAAAATAAAATAAAATAATTAGTCAGACATATTGGTTTCTAACTCTCATTCCTGCACTTTAGTAGACCAAGAAGGGATGATTGCCTGAGGGCAGGAGTCTGAGACAAGCCTGGAAGTTGTAGCAACACCCTGATTCTGCAAAACAAATATTTAATATAGTAAAATAAATTAACATATAATAACATGAAAAAATTAACCAGACATTGTGTTTCCTAGCTGTCATCCCACCACTTTGGGAGACTGAGGTGGGAGGATGGCTTGAGGCCAGGAGTTTGAGACTTGCCTAGTCCTCATAGCAAAACATGTCTCTACATACTAAAAAAAACCCCATAAAAGTAAATAAATAAATAAATAATATGAAATGAAATGAAATCAAATAAAATATTATAAAATGAAATAAATAAAATAAGATAATTTGCCAGACTTAATAGTTCTGCCAGGCTTCCCAACATTTTAGAAGGTCAAGGCATGAGGAAAGTTGAAGTCAGCAGTCTGAGACTAGCATGGTCATCATTGGAAAAACCTGTCTCTACAACATAAAAAGTGATAAAGTAAAGTAAAGCAAAATAAAATAAAATATAAAATATAATTTGCCAGACATAGTGGTTCCTGTCTCTCATCCCTGCATTTTAGGAGTCCAAGGCGAGTGGATTGCTTGAGGTCAGGTGTTTGACACTGCCCTGAGACTCATAGTAAAGCCCTTCCTATAATAAATTTTAAAAATGAAAGAGTAAAGTAAAATAAAATGAAATGAAATAATATAAAACAAAATGAAATATAACATAAAATAATAAGCCAGACATAGTGGTTCCTGTTTCTCATCCCAGTATTTTAGGAGTCCAAGGTGGGAGGATTGCTTCTGGCCAGGATGTTGATACCAGTCCAAGGCTGATGGCAAAACCCTTCCTAAAAAATATAAAAATAAAATAGTGAAGTAAAATGAAATAAAATACAATTAAATGAAATGAAATAAAATAAAATAAAATAAAATAAATACTTAGCCAGACTTAAGGGTTCCTGCTTGGCATGTCAGCACTTTGGGAGGCCCATGCATGAGTATTGCTTGAAGCCACGAGTTTGAGACTAGCATGGCACTCATAGGAAAACCCTAACTATAAAAAAAATTGTAACATAAAATGAAATAAAATAGGAGGGAAATGAATTAAATAAATAAAGTAAATAAATTAAAGTAAAATAATAAAGAAAATAACTAGCCAGACCTAGTGGTTCCATCTCTCACCCTGCACTTTAGGAAACTGAGGCAGGTGGTCCACTTGAAGTCAGGAGTTTGAGATCTGCCTGGGACTCAAAGCAAAACCATGTATCCGAAAAATAAAATAAAATAAAATAGTAAAGAAAAAGAAAATAATATAAAATTAAATAAAATAGAAAAATATTAAAATATAATAAATATAATTATTAGCCAGACTTACTGGTTCCTGCATGTCATTCTAGCACTTTGGGGAAAAAAGGCAGGAGGATCACTTGAGGTTAGGAGTTTGAGACAAGCCTGGAGTCGTAGCAACACCCTGAATCCACAAAACAAAAATTAAAATAATAAAGTAAATTTGTTGGGAGCCAGCCACAGAGACCCACTGAGTGTTAGGGATCAGGAAGGGCTGTTGACCCTGAAACCACTAGGATGTGTTCGGGAGCTGTAGACCCCATTCCCTCCCTTCTTTTCCATTGGCACAAGCAATCAGGAAAGGTTCCAGCTGGCTCTAACAGAGGACTCTGAAACCAGATTGAACACAGCTAACTTGGGAGCCTATTGTTCCTATTTTCCACAGTTTATGGTTTTTGCTTTTAAACAATTTAAGTTTAACTTTGAGTCACATTGAGGAGACTTAGTGCAAGTCACAGGTTCTCTTGATGTGATTTAAGAAATTTATAGATATAGGTTTTAGAAAATAGTTTATATAGATTAAGAAAATTTTAGTAACCATTTTATTATAGAAGTGTGGTTAGTTCAGTTTGATTTAGGAGGGGCAGTGATGTTTGTATTAGGCCAGCTGGTGAGGAGAGAGTAACCATAGCACCAACTGTTTTATAGAAACCAGTTTGAATTAGCATAGAATAGTAAAAGGCAATATATCATTATGTTGGTTTCAGGTATAAGTATTGAATGATGTTATGTAGCTATAAACAATTAAGGGTACATAGAAACTGGATAAGAACTTCATGTTTTTCCTTATGTTTGAAAAATACATCTGCTTGAGACTGGGGGGTGTCTTGTGTGCACCCAGACCTGTTCATGTGAAAGGCACATGCTACCTTTTGTGTAACCATAGCAGCAGGAGTTCCCATGGTGATAACTTTGCAGAGCTTGGGGATAAAAGCCCTGAGATTGCACCCATTAAATGCCTTCTGGTCACTAGAGCAGGAGTCCAGTCTCTTTCTTTCTCCCCCCTTTTTTTCTCTTTATATCTATCCCTCCAGTTTAAATCGTGATGCCGTCACACCGCCAGAGACCCCCAATCCCTGCAGGGGCAGGACCCCCACATAAATTAAAATAAATTGAAAAAATTAGCCAGACTGTGTGGTTCCTGGCTATCCTCCCACCACATTGGGAGTGCTAGGTAGGAGGATGGCTTGAGGCCAGGAATTTGAGACTTGTCTATTACTCATAGTAAAAACATATCTCTACAAAATAAAAAAACAATTGTGAAAAAAGTAAAATAAAATAAATAAAATAAAATATAATAAAATTAAATAATTAAGCCAGGCTCAGTGGCTCAGTCTGTAATCCTGTGCCTTTGGGAGGCTGAGGTGAGTGGATTGCCTGAGCCCACGGGTTTGAGACCCGCCTGGGCAGGTGAGACCTCATCTCTACAATAAATCCAAAAAATAGCTGGGTGTGGTAACATGCACCTGTAATTCCGGCTATTCAGAAGGCTGAGGTGAAAGGACCACCGGAGCCCAGCAGTTCGAGGCTGCAGTGGCCGGGAGCAGCCACTGCACTCCAGTCTGGGTGACAGAGTGAGGCTTCAACTCAAAAATAAAAACAAAAATAATAAAATAAAATTAAATAATTAAAATTAAAAATTTGCCAGACTTGATAATTCTTGCCAGGTATGCCAACATATTTGAATGCAAAGGCATGAGGTTTACTTGTCCAGGAGTATGAGACCAGTCTGGGACTCCTAGCAAAATCCTGTCTCTAAAAAATAAAAAATAAAATAAAATAGTACAGTAAAATAAAATAAAATGAAATGAAATAACAAAATAAATATATTATCTAGCCAGATTTAGTGGGTCCTGCATGTCATCTCAGCACTTTGGAAGGCTAGGGTAGGAGCATTGCTTGAGGCCAGGAATTTGAGACAATCCTGGGTGTCATAGCAAAACCCTGATTCTACAAAATAAAAAATTAAAATAGTAAAGTAAATTAAAATAAAATAATATGAAAAAAATAAAAAATACATAATAAAATAATTAAGCAGATTTAGTGGTTCATGCCTGGCATCCCAGCATTTTAGAAGGTTGAGGGGTAAAGGACACCTGAGGTCAGGAGTTTGAGACTAGCCTGGACTTCATTGGAAAAACCAGTCTGTACAAAATAAAAAATGAGAAAGTAAAGCAAAGTAAAGTAAAATATATATATAATTAGCCAGACATAGTGGTTCCTATCTCTCATCCCTGCACTTTAGAAAGCTGAGACAGGAGGTTCGTTTGAGGCCAGGATTTTGAGACAAGCCTGGATGTCATAGCAAAAGCTTGTCTCTAAAAAATAAAAATAAAAAAATAGTAAAGTGAAGTAAAGTAATGAAAAAGAAAGGAAAGGAAAGGAAAAAGAATTAAAATAAAATAAAATAAAAAATAATTAGCCAAACAAAGTGGTTCCTGTCTCTCATCCTTGCACATTAGGAGGCCAAGGTGGGAGGATTTTGGGGACCAGGAGTTTGAGAAAAACCTAGTAGTCATAGCACAACCCTGTCTCTAAAAAATAAAATAGTAAAGTACAGTAAAATAAAATAAAGCAATAAAATATATTAGACAGACATAGTGATTCCAGTCTTTCATCTCTGCACTTTAGCAGGCTGAAGCAGAAAGATAGCTTGAGGCCAGGAGTTTAATACCAGCCTGGGACTCATAGCAAAGCCCTGTCTCTAAAAAACAAACAAGCAAGAGAATAGTAAAGTAAAATAAAATGAAATGAAGTAAAATAAAATAAAAAGTAGCCAGATTAATGGTTCCTGCCTGGCATCCCAGCACTTTGAGAGGTCAATGTGTGAGGATCACTTGGAGTCAGGAGTTTGAGACAAGACTGGGACTCATAGCAGAACGCTGACTCTAATGTAAAAAAATATATAATAATAAAATAAAATAAAGTAAAATGAAATGAAATGAAATAAAATAAAATAAAAAATAAAATATTGAGCCAAACATAGGGGTTCCTGTCTCTCATTCCTGCACTTTAGGATAAAGTGGGAGGATTGCTTGAGGCCAGGGATTTGAGACAGACCTAGGAGTCATAGCAAAACCCTGATTCTACAATTTAACAAATCAAAATACTAAAGTAAATTAAAATAATATAAAATTAAATAATTAAAAACAAATAATTAGCAAAACTTTGCAGTTCCTGGCTTTCATCCCACCACTTTGGGAGGTCGAGGTGGGAGGATGACTTGAGACCAGGAGTTTGAGACTAGCCTAGTCCTCATAGCAAAACTATGTCTCTACAAAATAAAAAGAAAAGTAAAGTAAAATAAAATAAAATAGAATAAAATAAAATAATTAGTCAGACTTAGTGGTTTGTGCCTGGCATGCCAACAGTTTAGAAGACTGAGGTGTAAAGATCACTTGAGGTCAGGAGTTTGAGACTAGACTGGGCTTCATTGGAAAAATCCTCTATTTAAAAAATTTAAAAATGACATAGTAAACTAAAGTAAGGTAAAGTAAAAAGTAAAGTAAAATAAAATGAGATAAATAAAATAAAATGAAATAATAAAAATATTAGCAAGAATTTGTGGTTTCTAGCTGTCATCCTGCCACTTTGGGAGGCCGAAACAGGAGGATGGCTTGAGGTTGAGAATTGAGACTAGCCTCATCCTCATAACAAAACCATGTTTCTAGAAAACAAACAAACAAAAATTCATAAAGTAAAATAAAGAGACATAAAATAAAATAAAGTAAAATATTTAGCCAGATTTAGTGGTTCATGCCTGGAATCCCAGCATTTAAGAAGGCCAAGATGTGAGGATCGCTTGAGGTCAGGAGTTTGAGACTAGTCTGAGCTTCATTAGAAAAAACAGTCTCTAAAAAAAACACAAAAATGAAATAGTAAAGAAAAACTAAAGTAAAATAAAGTGGAGTTAGGTAAAGTAAAAGGTAAATAAAATAAAATGAAATAAAATACAATTAGCCAGACATAGTCATTCCTGTCTCCAATCTGCAATTTGGGAGGCCAAGGTGGGAGGATCATTTGAGGCCAGGGTTTTGAGACAAGCCTGGGAGTCATAGCAAAACCCTGTCTCTAAAAAATAAAAAAATAAAATAGTAAAGTAAGTAAAGCAAAGTAAAGTGAGAAAAATATAATAAAATAAAATAAATATGATAATTAGCCAGACTTGGTTCTGCCTGGCATCTCAACAATTTGGAAGGCCGAGGTGGGAGGATCACCTTTGGCCAGGAATTTGAGACTAGCCTGGGACTCATATCAAAACCCTGACTCCAAAATATTAAAAAAAGTGAAGTAAATAAATAAAATAATGAAATAAAATAGAATAAAATAAAATAAATAAAATAATATAAAATAATTAGCCAGACGTACTGGTCCCTGTCTTTCATCCTTGCACTCTAGGAGGCCGAGGCAGGAGGATCGTTTGAGGCCAGATGTTTGAGAAAAGCCTGGGAGTCATAGCAAAATGCTGATTCTACAAAATAAAAATTTTAAATAGTAAAATTAGCCAGGAGTTTTAGACTAGCATGGGATTCATAGCAAAACCTTGACTCTAAAAAATAAAAAAAGAAAATAATACAATACAATAAAATAAAAATCATAAAACAGAATAAAATAAATCAAAAAAATAAAGTAAAGTAAAAAGTAAGGTAAACTAAAATAAAATAAAATGAAATGTAAAATAAAATTAGCCAGACATAGTAGATCCTGTCTCTCATCCCTGCACTTTATGAGGCTGAGGCAGGAGGATCGCTTGAGGTCAGGATTTTTGAGACAAGCATGGGAGTCATAGCAAAACACTATTTCTAAAAAATAAAATAGTAAAGTAAAATAAAATTTAAAAATAATAAAATATAATTAGTGAGACATAGTGGTTCCTGTCTCTCATCCCTGCATTTTAGGAGACCAAGTCGGGAGGATGACTTGAGGCCAGAAGTTTGAGAATAGCCTGTGACTCATAGCAAAATGCTGTCTCTAAAAAATAGAAAAAATAGTAAAGTAAAATAAAATAAAATAATAAAATATAATTCACCAGACATAGTGGTTCCTATCTCTCATCCCTGCAATTTAGGTGACCAAGGTGGGAGGATTGCTTGAGGTTAGGAGTTTGAGACCAGGATGGAACTCAGCAAAACCTTGTCTCTAAAAAATAAAAAAATAAAATAGTAAAGTAAAATAAAATAATATAAAATATAATAAATAATTAGTCAGATTAGTGATTTGTGGCTGAAATCCCAGAGTTTTAGAATGCTGAGGCATGGGGATCACTTGATGCCAGGAATTTGAGATAATTCTGGGCCTATTGGAAAAACCAGTCTCAACAACAGCAAAACAATGATATAGTAAAGTAAGCTAAAGTAAAGTAAACTGAAGGAATATAAAGTAAAAGTAACCCTTGAGGCCAGGAGGTTGAGGCAAGCCTGGGAGTCATAGCAAAACTGTGTCTCTATAAAATAAAGAAATAAAATAGTAAAGTAATAAAAATAAAACAAAATAATATAAAAATAATAATTAGCCAGACTTAGTGTGTCCTGCCTGGCATCTCAGCATTTTGGGAGGCCGAGGTGTGATGTATGATTTTAGCCAGGAATTTGAGACTAGCCTGGGACTCAAGGCAAAACCCTGACTCTAAAAAATAAAATAGGAAAGTAAAATAAAAAACTAAAAAGTAAATAAAATAAAACATAAAATATAATTAGCCAGACATAGTGGTTTTTGTCTCTCATCCCTGCAGTTCAGGAGACTGAGGAGGGAGGAACACTTGAGGCCAGGAGTTTGAGACAAGCCTGGGACTCATAGCAAAACCCTGTCTCTAAAAAATAAAGAAATAAAATAGTAAAGTAAGTAAAGTAAAATAAAACAAAATAAAATAAAAATAATAATTAGCCAGACTTAGTGTGTCCTACCTGGCATCTCAGCATTTTGGGAGGCTGAGGTATGAGGTTTGCTTGTAGCCAGGAATTTGAGACTAACCTGTGACTCAAGGCAAAAACCTGACTCTAAAAAATAAAATAGTAAAGTAAAATAAAAAACTAAAATAAAATAGAATAAAATAAAGTAAAATAAAATAGTATATAAAATGAAATAATTAGACAGACATAGAGGTTCCTGTCTCTCATCCCTGCACTCAAAGAGTCCAAGACGGGAGGATTGCTTAAGGCCAGGAATTTGAGACCATCCAGGGACTCATAGCAAAACCCTTTCTCTAAAAATAAAAAAAATTAAATAGTGAAGGAAAATAAAATAATATAAAATAAATTAAAATAAAATAAATGTAATAATTTGGCAAACTTAGTGGTTCCTGCCTGTCATCCCAGCACTTTGGAAGGCCGAGGTGGGAGGATCGCTTGAGTCCAAGTGTTTGAGACATGGCTGGGAGTCAAAGCAAAACCCTGATTCTACACAATAAATAATTAAAATAGCATAGTACATAAAAAATGCCATAAAATAATTAGCCAGACTTTGTGGTTCCTTGCTGTCATCCTACCACTTTGGGAGGCTGAGGCAGGAGGATTGCTTGGGTCTAGGAGTTAGAGACTAGCCTAGTCCTCAAAGCAAAACTATGTCTATACAAAGTAAAAAAATAAAACCTTAAAGTAAAATAAAATAAAATAATATAATATAAATTACCCAGACTTTTTGGTTTCTTGTTGTCATCCCACCACTTTGGGAGGCTGAGGTGGGAGGATGGCTTGAGTCCAGGAGTTTGATACTACCTAGTTCTCATAGCAAAACCTTGTCTCTACAAAATAAAAAAAAGTAAAGTAAAATAAATAAAATAAAACAAAATACATAAAATAAAATAATTAGGCAGAATTAGTGGTTTATGCCTGGCATCCCAGCATTTAGAAGGCTGGGGCAGGAGGATCACTTGAGGCCAGGAGTTTGAGACTAGCCTGGACTTCCAAAAACCTGTTTCTACAAAATAAAGAAAATAATGTAGTAGACTAAAGTAAAGTAAAATAAAACAAAAAGAAATATAAAATAGATTTAGCCAGACATAATGGATCTTGTCTCTCCTCCCTGCAGTTTAGGAGGCTGAGGTGGGAGGATTGTTTGAGGTCAGGAATTTGAGGCAAGCCTGGGAGTCATAGGAAAACACTGTCTCTAAAAACTAAAAAAAATAAAAGAAAATAGAAAAGAAAATAAAGTAAAAGAAAATAAAATATTAAAATGTAATTACAAAGACATAGTGGTTCCTGTTTCTCATTCCTGCATTTTAGGGGGCCGAGGCTGGAGGATTGCTTGAGACCAGGAGTTTCAGACGGTTTGAGACCTGCCTGAGCAGGCAAGAACTCATCTCTACAATAAATCAAAAAATTAGCTGGGCATGGTAGCACGTTCCTGTCATTCTGGCTACTTGGAAGGCTGAGGCAGAAGGATCGCTGGAGCCCAGCAGGTTGAGACTGTGGTGGCCGGGAGTGGCCACTGCACTCCAGTCTGGGCAACAGAGTGAGACTCCAACTCAAAAAAAATAATAATAAAAAATAATTAAAAACCACGTAAAATAGTAAAGTATAGTTAAGTAAAGGAAAGTAATGTAAAGCATAATAAAAGAAAATAAAATATAATTACCCAGACATTGTGGTTCCTGTATGCCATCCCTGCAATTTAGGAGTCTGAGGCATGAGGATCACTTGAAGCCAGAAGTTTGAGACCAGTCTGGTACTCGTAGCAAAATTCTGTCTCTAAAAAATAAACAATCATAAAGTTAAAAAAAGTAAAAAAAAAATTATAATAATAATAAAAATAAAATATAATTAGCCAGACATAGTTGTTTCTGTCTCATCCCTGCATTTTAGGAGGCTAGCTGGGAGGATCACTTGAGGCCAGGAGTTTGAGACCAGCCTGGCACTCATAGCAAAACCCTGTCTCTAAAAAATAGAAAAATAATGAACTGTAAAGTAAAAACAGTAAAAATAATAATTATAATAATAATAAGAATAAAATATAATTAACCAGACGTAGTGATTCCTATATCACATCCCTGCACTTTAGGAGGCTGAGGCACGAGGATCACGTGAGGCCAGAAAGTTGAGACCAGTCTGGTACTCGTAGCAAAATCCTGTCTCTCAAGATAAACAAATCATAAAGTAAAAAAAAGTAAAAACAATAATTATAACAATAATAAAAATAAAGTATAATTAGCCAGACATAGTGCTTCCTGTTTCTCATCCCTGCATTTTAGAAGGCTAGGTGGGAGGATCACTTGAGGCCTGAAGTTTGAGAGCAGCCTAGGACTCATAGCAAAACCCTGTCTCTAAATATAAAAAAAAGTAAAGAAAAGTAAAATAAAACAAATATAATAACTGACTAGACTTAGTGATTCCTCCAGGCATTCCAGCATGGTGGGAGGCCTAGTCATGAGGATTGATCAAAGCCAGGAATTTGAGATGAGCCTGGGACTCAAAACAAAACCCTGACTCTAAAACATAAAAAATAAAATAGTAAAATAAAGTAACATCGCAAAATAAAATAAAAAAGTAAAATTAAAAAGTCTGGCTACTTTGTGCTTCCTGGCTGTCATCCCACCAGTTTTGGAGGCTGAGGTGGAAGGATGTCTTGAGGTTGGGAATTCCAGACTAGCCTTGTCATCATAGCAAAACCACATCTCAACAAAATAAAAAAAAACAGTTAAATAAAGTAAAATAAATGAAATAAAATAATCAGCCTGACTTAGTGGTTCATACCTGGAATCCCAGCATTTTAAAAGGCCAAGGTATGAGATCACTTGAGGCCACTAGTTTGAGACTAGTCTGTGATTCATTGAAAAAACCAGTCTCTACCAAATGAAAAAATGATATAGTAAACTAAACTAAAGTAAATAAACTGAAGTAAGGTAAAGTAAAAATAAATAAAATAAACTAATATAAAATAAAATGAAAAATAAAATATAATTACCCAGACATAGTAGTCCTTGTCTCTCTTCCCTGTACTTTAGGAGGCAGAGGCAGGAGGATTGCTTGAGGCCAGAAATTTGAGACAAGCCTGGGAGTCATACAAAAACACTGTCTCTAAAAAATAAAATAGTACAATAAAATCCAATAAAATGAAATGAAATAACATAAAATAAATTAAAATAAAATAAATATATTAATTAGCCAGACTTAGTGGTTTCTGCCTGTCATCTCAGCACTTTGGAATGCCGAGGTGCGAGCATTGTTTGAGGCCAGGAGTTTGAGACCATCCTGGGTGTCATAGCAAAACCCTAATTCTACAAAATAAAAAATTAAAACAATCAATTAAAATACTATGAGAAAATAAAATATATATCGGTGACTCAACCTGTAATCCCGTGCCTTTGGGAGGCTGAAGTGAGTGGATTGCCTGAGCCCGCGGGTTCGAGACCTGCCTGGGCAGGCGATACCTCATCTCTACAATAAAATAAAAAAATTAGCCGGGCATGGTAGCATGCGCCTGTAATTCCAGCTACTCGGAAGGCTGTGGCGGAAGGATCACCGGAGCCCAGCAGGTCGAGGCTGCGGTGGCCGGGAGCGGCCACTGCACTCTAGTCTGGGCGAGAGAGTGAGACTCCAACTCAAAAAATAAAAATAAAATAAAATAATTAAGCAGGCTTAGTGGTTCATGCCTGGCATCCCAGCATTTTAGAAGGCTGAGGCATAAAGGACACCTGAGGTCAGGAGTTTGAGACTAACCTGAACATCATTGGAAAAAACCTGTCTACAAAATAAAAAATAATATAGTAAAGGAAAATAAAGTAAACTAAAGTAAAAAGTAAAGTAAAGAAAAATAAAAAATATATATTATATATAATTAGCCAGACATAGTGGTTCCTGTCTCTCATCCCTGCACTTTAGGAAGCTGAGGCAGAAAGTTCACTTGAGGCCAGGATTTTGAGACATGCCTGGGTGTCATAGCAAAACCTTGTCTCTAAAAAATAAAATAGCAAAGTGAAGTAAAGAAAAAGAAAGGAGCCGGGCTTGGTGGCTCAGCCTGTAATCCCGTGCCTTTGGAAGGCTGAGGTGAGTGGATTGCCTGAACCCGCAGGTTCGAGACCCACCTGGCAGCAAGACCTCATTTCTACAATAAATCAAAAATCAGCTGGGCATGGCAGCGCATGCCTATAATTCCGGCTACTGGGAAGGCTGAGGCAGAAGGATCGCTGGAGCCCAGCGGGTCGAGGCTGCAGGGGCCAGTAGCAGCCGATGCACTCCAGTCTGGGTGACCAAGTGAGACTCTGACTCAAAAAAAAAAAAAGAAAAAGAAAGGAAAGGAAAAGAAAGAAAAATGAATTAAAATAAAATTAAAAAATAATAAACCAAACATAGTGGTTCCTGTCTTTCATCCTTGCACTTTAGGAGGCCAAGGTGGGAGGATTTTGGGGGCCAGGAGTTTGAGAAAAACCTGGGAGTCATAGAACAACCCTGTCTCTAAAAAATAAAATAGCAAAGTAAGATAAAATAAAATAATAAAATATATTAGACAGACCTAGTGATTCCAGTCTCTTTTCTCTGCACTTGAGCAGGCTGAAGCAGGAGGATAGCTTGAGGCCAGGAGTTTGATACCAGCCTTGGACTCATAGCAAAACCCTGTCTCTAAAAAACAAACAAGCAAAAAATAGTAAAGTAAAATAAAAGGAAATAAAATAAAATAAAAAGTAGCCAATTTAATGGTTCCTGCCTGGCATCCCAGTACTTTAGGAAGCTGAGGTTTGAGGATCACTTGAAGCCAGGAGTTTGATACTAAACTGGGACTCATAGCAGAACCCTGACTCTAATGTAAAAAAATAAATTAAATTAAATAAAGTAAAATAAAATGAAATAATAAATATTGAGCCAGACATAGTGGTTCCAGTCTCTCATTTCAGCACTTTAGGACACCAAGGTGGGAGGATTGCTTGAGGCCAGGGATTTGAGACAAGCCTAGGTAGGAGTCATAGCAAAACCCTAAATCTACAATTTAACAAATCAGAATACTAAAGTAAATTAAAATAATGTAAAATAAAATAAAATAAAAAATTAGCCAGACTTTGTAGTTCCTTGCTTTCATCCCATCACTTTGGGATGCCTAGGTGGAAGGATGACTTGAGACCAGGAGTTTGAAACTAGCCTAGCCCTCATAGCAAAACCATGTCTCTGCAAAATAAAAAAATGAAAAGTAAAGTAAAATAAAATAAAACAGAATAAAATAAAATAATTAGCCAGACTTAGTGGCTTGTGCCTGGCATGTCAACATTTTAGAAGGTTGAGGCATATTAATCATGTGAGGTCAGGAGTTTGAGACTAGACTGGGCTTCATTGAAAAAACTCTATTTAAAAAATAAAAAAATGACAGAGCAAACTAAAGTAAAGTAAAATAAGGCAAAATAAAGTAAAAAGTAAAGTAAAATAAAATGCAATAAATAAAATAAAATGAAATAATAAAATTATTAGCAAGACTTTGTGGTTCCTAGCTGTCATCCTGCCACTTTGAGAGGCTGAGGCAGGAGGATGGCTTGAGGATGATAATTTGAGACTAGCCTCCTCCTCAGAGCAAAACTGTGTCTCTAGAAAACAAAAAAAATCATAAAGTAAAATAAAATGAAATACAATACAATACAATACAATACAATAATTAGCCAGACTTAGTTCATGCCTGGAATCCCAGCATTTAAGAAGGCCAAGGCATGAAGATCAGTTGAGGTCAGGAGTTTGAGACTAGTCTGAGCTTCATTGGAAAAAACAGTCTCTAAAAAAAAAGAAACAAAAATGAAATAGCAAAGAAAAACTAAAGTAAAATAAAGTAAAGTGGAGTACGGTAAAGTAAAAGGTAAATAAAATAAAATGAAACAAAATACAATAAAATAAAATATAATTAGCCAGACATAGTCATTCCTGTTTCCAATTCCAGCAATTCAGGAGGCTGAGGTGGGAGGATCATTTAAGGCCAGGGTTTTGAGGCAAGCCTGGGAGACATAGCAAAACTCTATCTCTAAAAAATAAAATAGTAAAGTAAGTAAAGCAAAGTAAAATGAGAAAAATATAATATAATATAATCAATATAATAATTAGCCAGACGTGGTTCCTGCCTGGCATCTCAGCAATTTGGAAGGCCGAGGTGGGAGGATCACTTTTGGCCAGGAATTTGAGAATAGCCTGGGACTCATATGAAAATCCTGACTGTAAAATATAAAAAAAGTAAAGTAAATAAAATAAAATAATAAGATCAAGTAGAATAAAATAAAATAAAGTAAAATAAAGTAAAATTAAAGATAAAATAATTAGCCAGATATAGTGGTTCCTGTCTCTCATTCCTGCACTCTAGGAGGCCGAGGTAAGAGGATCGTTTGAGTCCAGATGTTTGAGAAAAGCCTGGAAGTCATAGCAAAATGCTGATTCTACAAAATAAAAATTTTAAATGCTAATTAAATTAAATTAAAATAAAATAAAATATAATAATATAAAACAAAATAAATTAAAATAAAAAAAAAATTTGTGGTTCCTAGTTATTATCCCACTATTTTGGGAGGCCGAGATGGGAGGATGGCTTGAGTTCAGGATTTTGAGATTAGTGTAGTCCTCACAGAAAATCCATGTATCTACAAAATAAAAAAATAAAAACCATAAAGTAAAATAAAATAGCATAAAATAAAATAATTAGCCATACTTAGTGGTTTGTGCCTGGGATACCAGCATTGAGAATACCAAGGCATGAGGATCACTTTAGGCCAGGAGATTGAGATTAGCCTGGGCTTCATTTAAAAAAACCTGTCTCTAAAAAATAAATAAATAAATTAGCAAACTAAGTAAATTAAAGTAAAACAAAATAAAATAAATATAATAATGAGACAGAATTAGTGCTTCCTGCCTGATGTCTCAGTACATTGGGAGGCCAATGTGGGAGGATCATTTGTAACCAGAAGTTTTACACTAGCATGGGACTCACAGCAAAACCTTGACTCTAAAAACTAAAAAAAAGAAAATAATACAGTAAAATCAAATAAAATAATAAAGCACAATAAAATAAATTAAAAAAATAAAGTAAAGTAAAAAGTAAGGTAAACTAAACTAAAATAAAATGAAATAAATAAAATTAGCCACACATAGTGGATCTTGTCTCTCATCCCTGCACTTTAGGAGGCTGAGGCAGGAGAATCGCTTGAGGCCAGGATTTTTGAGACAATCCTGGGAGTTATAGTAAAACACTACCTCTAAAAAATAAAAAAATAAAATATAAAGTAAAGTAAAATAAAATAATAAAACACAATTAGTGAGACATAGTGGTTCCTGTCTCTCATCCCTGCATTTTAGGAGGCCATGTTGGGAGGATCACTTGAGGCCAGAAGTTTGAGACCGGCCTGTACTCATAGCTAAACCCTGTCTCTAAAAAATAGAAAAAAAAGGTAAAGTAAAGTAAAGTAAAATAAAATAATAAAATATAATTCGCCAGACATAGTGGTTCCTATCTCTCATCCCTGCAATTTAGGTGGCCGAGGTGGGAGGATTGCTTGAGGTTAGAAGTTTGAGACCAAGTTGGAACTCAGTAAAACTTTGTCTCTAAAAATTAAAAAAATAAAATAGTAAAGTAAAATAAAATAATTTGAAATGAAGTAAAATAAATATGATAATTAGCCAGACTTAATGGTTCCTCCCAGGAATCCCAGCATTTTGTGGGGCCAAGGTGTGAGGATTGCTTGAAGTCAGGAATTTGAGTCAAACCTGGGCCTCATAACAAAAACCTGACTCTAAATTATAAAAGAAATAAAGTAGGAAAGTAAAGTAAAATGAGGTAAGGTAAAATAAAATAAAATAAAATAAACTAGCCAAGCTTTGTGTTTCCTCTCTGTAATCCCACCACTTTGGCAGGCTGAGGTGAGTGGATGACTTGAGTTTGGAGAGTTTGAGACTAACCTAGTCCTCATAGCAAAACCATGTCCCTACAAAATAAAAAAATAAAACCATAAAGTAAAATAAAATAAATAATTAGCCAGACTTAGTGATTTGTGCCTGAAATTCCAGCATATTAGAATGCTGAGTCATGGGGATCACTTGTTGCTAGGAATTTGGGACAAGTCTGGGCCAATTGGAAAAACCAGTCTCAACAACAACAAAACAATGATATAGTAAAGTAAACTAAAGTAAAGTGCAGTAATATAGAGTAAAAAGTAAATAAAATAAAATATAAAATATAATTAGCCAGACAGTGGTTTCTGTCTCTCATCCCTGCAGTTCAGGAGACTGAGGAGGGAGGAACACTTGAGGCCAGGAGTTTGAGACAAACCTGGAAGTCACAGCAAACTATGTCTCTAAAAAATAAAGAAATAAAATAGTACAGTAAGTAATGTAAAGTAAAATAAAACAAAATAAAATAAATATAATAATTAGCCAGACTTAGTGTGACCTGCCTGGCATGTCACCATTTTGGGAGGCTGAGGTGTGAGGTTTGCTTATAGCCAGGAATTTGAGACTAGTCTGGGACTCAAGCAAAACCCTGACTCTAAAAAATAAAATAGTAAAGTAAAATTAAAAAAGTAAAATAAATAAAATAAAATAGAATAAAGTAAAGTAAAATAAAATGTAAAATGAAATAATTAGCCAGACATAGTGGTTCCTTCCTGTCATCCCAGCACTTTGGAAGGCAGAGGTGGGAGGATTGCTTGAGTCCAGGAGTTTGAGATATGGCTGGGAGTCATAGTAAAACCCTGATTCTACACAATAAATAATTAAAATAGCAAAGTACATTAAAAATGCCATAAAATAAAATAATTAGCCAGACTTTGTGGTTCCTTGCTGTCATCCCACCACTTTGGGAGGCTGAGGCGGGAGGATTGCTTTGGTCTAGGAGTTAGAGACTAGCCTAGTCCTCAAAGTAAAACTATGTCTATACAAAGTAAAAAAAAATAAAACCTTAAAGTAAAATAAGATAAAATAATACAATATAAATTACCCAGACTTTTTGGTTTCTTGCTGTCATCCCACCACTTTGGGAGGCTAAGGTGGGAGGATGGCTTGAGTCCAGGAGTTTGATACTGCCTAGTACTCATAGCAAAACCTTGTCTCTACAAAATAAAAAAAAAGTAAAGTAAAATAAAATAAAACAAAATACATAAAATAAAATAATTAGGCAAAATTAGTGGTTTATGCCTGGCATCCCAGCATTTAGAAGGCTGGGCAGGAGGATCACTTGAGGCCAGGAGTTTGAGACTAGCCTGGACTTCATACCAAAAACCTGTTTCTACAAAATAAAGAAAATAATGTAGTAGACTAAAGTAAAGTAAAATAAAACAAAAAGAAATATAAAATAGATTTAGCCAGACATAATGGATCTTGTCTCTCCTCCCTGCAG
>NW_007231099.1:0-17058 GCF_000164805.1 Carlito syrichta | reverse complement strand
AGGATGAGGAATCCTATCTGATATCTTTGAGGGTAATAAAATGATCAAGGCTGGAGGGGGTCTTGCTATCCCGATTTAGTAAGGATTTTATAAGGACATGCACAGATGGGCCTAGGAGAAGCTTCAGGAGCCTGACTAAAGTTTGGCCAAGCCAAGAATATTTGTTACCAGAAGGCCCATAACAAAGAAACTGGATGATGTGGTCCAACCAATGCTCAGCCCTTGGCCCAGGACAGGCAGATGGGTGTAGAGGCTGGAGCTGGAGGGTGACCAGGCGTGGAATCAAAATGCACAGTCAAATGCCCAAGCAATAAGGAGAGAAGGGTTGAGTAGTCATTGATCAAGCCAGCAAAGTTAAAGGAAAAAAAGAAACAACAACAATATAAAAGAAATGCAAGTGATAAATCCAAACAAACCTTGTTACATAATATGCCACTGAAATGAATTTTCCCATGAAGTATAAGCGTACCCCTGTTTTTTTGGGCCAGCCAGGTGAACTTCTTCTGGAATGTCTTTTTCTCTCCCAGCCAATGAACTCCTCAGGCCTTGGTCCCTTTGCTTCTCAGCATGGTGAGAAGTTCTTTTGTACCCAGTACTGTGCCTGATAACAGACGTTTCAACGTATATTTGAATGGAATGCTCCTGTCCTCATAGCTTTGGACACATAGGAGAGACTCTAGTCCCTGAGAGCATGTGTACCCATGAGTTCCATGGGTTCTGGCCTTTTTCCCACAAGTGCCCCTTCTGTTTTGGTGTTTTTGCATGGTCAGTGAGAAAATAGAATGAACAGACCCACCATGTGCTTGGCTGTGAAGCTTTCCCAGATTTTGACGCCTTGCAATTCATGTGAACAGAAACATAAAATCCTTTTGTCTATAACCAATCCAGGTTTGCTCATCACCACCCACCCATTGATTGGTATAGAAAAAAAAAAGTAGCTAAATAGCTGTCTGGCCTTAAACTTGTCCAGACGCATAATTTCAAGAACCCGTTTAGGTAGCTCTCAGTTCTCCTGGAGAAGAACAGCTGATTCCTCCAAGTTGGCCCTCTGAACTTCCTGTGCCTCCTTCCCAAGGGTCTGCAGAGGGTGTGATGGGGAAGATGGGAGTGTGGACCCAATCCTGGGGATTGTTGTGGCCTCCAAGGCATTGTTCCTTCTCCATCTGAGGCAGGCCAGGGAGGTCAGATATCGCCCAACTCCATCGGCAGCCCGGAGTCTGGTGATCTGGCCTCTCCCATTCCTGCTGTGCCGGAAATCAGTGGACATGCTGCACTGTCCCAGCAGCTGCCTTCCAGGGCTCCCAATAGAACAGAGAACAAGAACCCCCATTTGAGGACCCTGAACTTATGCTGATTAATAAAGACAGGGACCTGCTCAACATGCTCTCTGGCCTCTTCATCCTGTGTGTGACCCCCAGAGCTGGAAGAAGGGATGCCCTTTGCCATCTTTTCTCCTCCTGAAGAGAAGTCTGGTCTTTTCAAGAGCAGTTGGGTCACTGCCATCACAGCCAGGATGAGGCCCTTGAGCTCAGTTGGAATAGATTAAGAGGAGGGGATGACACATCCAGCCAGCACCCTTTCCTGGAGCTGTCCTCTTGTCTTCTCCCGTGTGCATGTCCAGAACTGGAAGTGAACCAGCTCTGTCTTTCCACCCCTCGATGAACCAATTCCAGTGGCCTATCAGAAAGCTGAGAATGCTAGGCAACTATGGCAAGAGGAAAGCCTTGCCCTTATTATAGCTGGGCTAGGAGACACATTGGCTTTGCCTGCTTCCCCACACCACTGTCTGCCTTGCAGTTTGGTGATTTGTGGGCAGGGATCAGGTTCATCCTGAAAGCTCTGGCCCCCAGCATAGACCCAGCAGAGCATATGAATTGTGAGGGTTGAGTAAGTGAGTTTGCAAGTCTCCCCACTCTCCTCACTTCCCCAGTCCCAAGTTCCTTTAAGGTTAAGAACTTAAATCTCTAAGTGTTGTCTGCACTCCCATGTTCATTGCA
Source organism: Carlito syrichta (assembly GCF_000164805.1). Lineage (NCBI taxonomy): Eukaryota > Metazoa > Chordata > Mammalia > Primates > Tarsiidae > Carlito > Carlito syrichta. Next base: position 15,061 of record NW_007231099.1, on the reverse strand, counting down.
GCATTATGCACAATATCAAGCTATGGAAACAACTAAATATCCATTGGTGAGTTAATGCACAAAGAAAATGAGGTCTGCTCATACTATTATTCAGCCTTAAGAAAGGAAAGAATCCCACCATTTGCAACAACAAGGACAGACCCAAAGGACGTTGTACTCGGTGAAATGAGACAGGCACAGAAGAACAAACACTGCAGGATCTCACATTTATGAGGCATCTGAAATGGTCAGACTTGCAGAACCAAAAATCAGAATAGTGATTACCAAGGGCTGCATGAGGGGCAAAATAGAGATGTGGGTCAAAATGGTCCCCAAGTTCATTTTACACATGGTGATTAAGTCCTAGAGATCAAATGCATAGCATTGGGCCAGTAGTTAACACAACTGCATTGTATACTTAAAAATTCAGATGGCAGCCCTTACATGAAGGGTTCTTACCACAAAAGAAAAAAATAAATAAAAGTAAAGGAGGCAGGAAGAAACTTCCTTCGATGGTGACAGCAAGTCTGTGGCCTTGACTGTGGTGATGATTTCACAGCTGTGGACTTGTCTCCAAGTTCATCAAATTGTACACAGTAAGTATGTTCAGCTTTTGTGTGTCAATCAGACCTCAATGAAGTGGTTTAAATGATAAATTAAATAAATCCAAGGGAAAGCAGCAAAACTGCCATGGCAGAGAGTTCAAGCACAGCCTTCCAGTCTACAGATGCTGAGCAAAGTGATTTCAAAACCAAGGCTGGACATGGGAACCCACAGTGATTCAGGAGACAGATGGCTTAGAAATTCAAATGGGTGATAGTCCAGAAAAAAGATTAGAAAATGGATGATTTCTGACTGTCAATTTGCAAGCAATAAACATACAATATTGTTCTTGAATTAAAGAAAAAGATAAGGAGAAACCAGATGAAGATTTGCGATGAAAAGAGGGAAGTTCTATCTGTGTGAAGCCAAGTGGTGGCTCATGACTAGGAGATGGCATGTGGTGGCTGCAAAAAGTGACCCCTACTTTCCAAGGCTTTCGATGTGTGCCTTGGCTTCGGTTTGGCTTCCTCTGTAAGCCATACGACTTCCATGCTCTGGTCCCCACAGTATCCTCTATGATGGCGAGAGGCATAATTGGCTCTTCACAGGACTCTTGGTATCACAGGCATTAGCACTAAGTGACACAACATGACATAAATAAAACTGATGTCCATGTCCACAGGAGATTAGCTCTATTAACCTTTCAGTTGAGCTGGAAGCATTGCCACTTTTTGTCCCCCCAAAACAGGCAGTAATATTAGCTTTCAAATGCACAAACCCAAAGCACCCATGTTGAATTTTCATCGAGAGTGTCATTTTCATTTCTGAGCTGCAAAACTCCCATGCTCCTGGCCCCTACTATGTCAAAAATGCACAGTTGCAGATTGGCATATTGAGCTATTTATAATTTGCTATATGTGTTACAGATGTTGCATAAATGAATGGTGTTCTATCACTATTTCTTGACATTGGGGCTCTTGGGGTGGCAGGCTAAGACCCAGATCTGTCTACAACCTGTCTGTCCTGGAAAAAAAGGGAAAAAAAGTGACCCCTTAGAGCAGAATTACATTCCAGCTTGCAGAGCAAATTTTTCAGATGTTCACTCTTGTTCCTTTCTCCTCCACTCAGACCTCATCTGGTCACGATGAAAAGTGATTGATGTAATTTTTAACTCTACACTTGAAACGGCCATGGAAGGCAATGTGGATCATTGATTTCATACTCCAAAAAGGTCAAGAATTGAGGAACAAAATTTTTTGGAAGTATCCCAGGAAAAACTTTCCACTTGGACCACGTATACCCAAGACAACAAAACTGCTAGTTGCTGCCCCTTCTATTGATAGTAAGCTTCTGAAGAGCCTTGAGTGTGTGTTTTGTGAGCATGTACTTTTATATTAAAACATTATTGAGCCACCAGGTGAAATGTATATTAAGTGCCTAGCGGAAAATGGAAAATTTTGACAGCAAACAGCTGTAGGATTTCTTAAACTTAATTCAAATAATGAAATCAGTAGGTTATGCTACAGTTTCAAGTTTCCCCAAACAAATTTATATGAAAAATGATATTAATTTATCGGCGATTACTTCAGCCAAAAAATAGATTTTTCTCTGTCACTTCTGAAGGGTAGGGTGAAAAAAAAACTAATCTATTGCAAAAAATGGAGCTTGGATAGTTTAGGGATCTAATAAACAAAATGTGCCTTTTCAGTTTAGATTAATCACCATTGCCTTGTTTACCCATTCTGTGGCTGATATTTGAAATGCTAACAAATTAGGTCTCCTTTTCATTCCCAAAATTCAGAGAATGGCCCTTTCCAAACATAATACATGTGTGGGCAGCATGCCCAAGTTTTTCTCTTTTCATATACACTTTTAAAAATTGCCACACTGCAATGAGCCCTCTGTTGAATAATTCCAGTATGAGTAAATTCTGAACTTAGCAATTCAAGTTTAAGCCAAATGGTGCCAGATAAAATTCCAATTTAGACATGGTTCCATTTCACACTGTTTTCAGCCTGTAACCTTCCCTGAACAGTGCAGCCAAAAGATTTAATAATGTCACCAGTAGGGCACACATAAATAGCAAATTTTATTGGTCACTATTTTGGAAATGTCAAGAGGGCTACACTGTGGTTCTGGTTTGCATTCTGCATTCCCTTTGCACACCTAGCTGAATCTTGGAAAACAATTTTTCACTGTGACTTATAATTCCATGTGTAAAAGCATTTTCACCCATGAGATTTCTGACATGAGACCTGGTGATATATTTCCCAGTGGTGGCCAAGGATCCACACCCTCTTATTAACTCTCTCATGGGGACAATGTCTATCCTGGTGGCTGGAGAGGGTCACGGTTTCAGTCAAGAGGTGAGGTTTGTACCTGGAAGAGTGAATCCAGGACCAACTGGGCACTGAGGTCAAAGCAGATGAGAGAAGATCCATCTGGGATATGAAACTGACCAACGAAGGAGGATCTGGCAGATGGTGGAAGGAGAAAGGGCATCATGTGTGAGAATGTGGTCAGGTTGGACCAGAGCCTGGGAGAAGGGGACATTGTGTTCAGTGCATCCATTCAGAACTCAAGGGTACTGTTTCCAGGGATGTCCTAAGTCCTTGGGGCAAGTCTGCTGTTTGGAAGAGAGGACATGGCCATCCCATGGAGCCCCTGCTCTTGGAGACATGTTTAGCTCCGTTTATATAGTTTTCAGAAATGTTGTGTGTCTGTTCCATGTTCTGAGATAAAGGAAGATCTGCTCATCCCCAGGGGCAATCCAGGAATCTGAGAATTGGTGTATACTTTTGCGCTCATTTGTTATTGTTGTTGTCTCCTGAAAAGAGTGTTTCAGCATGATATGCCTCTGAGTGATGGCGCCCTGGGTCCTGCGCTCTCTGAGGAAACTACCATGTATGTGAGAGTCTCAGGGACACAGGGGCTGAGGTTCTTGGCCCTGCTGTGTCCGGGAGGAGACCAGCATGTTGCTCCAGACAAATGACTTCAGTGCAGTGTTGGAAGTGTTCCTCACTCCAAGATTCCATTCCCACTGCTTGGGACCCACTCAATCACCTTCACTGTGAAAAAGCTCTTGAGCCTTGGTGCCTGTGGGCATGGTGAGGAGCTGGTGACAGTCCATATGCCCACCCAGCTGGCCCAGGATCTCCGTGCTCATGAGGCTGAGTTTGTCTCCGTGGGCTGGGATAGACCTCGTCCTCCTGGCCTGCTGGGAATGGCCCTCAGCTCTCTCACTCAGGGTAGTTAGGACAGGCTTGATGGGGGCAGGGAGTGGAAAAACCTTCCCCTTCAATGCCTGGACAGAAACAATCCCCTCAAGACAAGCTTGAGTATAAAACCAATCTAGAAGGAAAACCCGTCTTGTTTAAGGAAACTTGAGAGCTTTTTCCTATTACAAAGCCAGCTCAATGCCTTCTCTTCTTCATTTATTGGTGACTTTAACAAATGTTTTAAACCAAACTTAGAACAGCTGGCTTTCCAGAAACTGCTGGAAAATAAAGCAAATGCTTCGTTTAGTGCCATACCCAAATAAACAGGAGTTTAAACCTCAAGCTCTGATGAAGTCTGGCCTCTGGTGGTTCTGGTTACCAAAAAAGTGGATGGTGTATACCTTGTCAGATTGAAATACCTCACATGTATTTTGCAATGAATGCAATTGTATTAATGGATACCACCTCGCTAAGACCTAGGTGATGTTCCTATAATGTGCACATGGACAGAGGCATAAAAAAACCATGGGTAGAAAGTCTGCATCACCTACCTAGGCTCTCAGACAAGGAGAGATAACGTACATGTTCTTTTCTGAAAAAAACAAAAACAAAACCTCTACTTCCTTTGAGGTGTAAGTATGGGTTTTTTTAAAAAAACTCTATGCATGGTATATAAGTTCTACTTTAATATTTTCTGCTGTATGATACTTTCTTCCTCATCATCTGAAACTGCAGTTTTAGTTTACTTCTAGAAATAAAGTAAACAAACAAAAGCTTCTCATATTGTCAACATTTGAATTCTGGAGGTGTGTGTCATGCGTCTGAAAACTCTTAGTGCCAGAGAGGGTGGAGTTATTCATCATTTATGCTTTTTATTAAAATAAAAAGCCAGCTTGCAATCACCAAAGGGAAAGGATTCCCCCCCAAATATAATTCCTGAAGGTATAATTCTTATTTCTATTCTCCTAGCAGCACTTGATAAGATGCCAGATATCAGAGAGCAGGGATCATTGAAAACATGGTTATTAACATACTAAATTCAGCGTCGGGATCCAGGGCCAACACTCCCCTGGACAGCAGGGGCCAGGCTTCTAAATGGAGTTCACCAACCACAAGCCAGGCCTGCCCCCTGGCCTCACAGTGCAGGAGGCTTGGGATATGAGGGGTGACCCCAAAATCCCAAGTCCTGGAATTATCTTTCGGAAGGCAGGCCCTTGAGGTACACTTGGAATTTGTTTCTCCAGATCAAACAGTCAACTAAAGTTTTCATCTGAAAGGTTTGAGATTTGTGGAAGAAACATCCGGAATTGTGGCAAGTAGGGACTGGTTCTGACCATACCACACTGAGTGTTCTGCAATTTTTGACCAAAACCAGCATGATTCTCATGCCCCACCCTCTCTCTTCACCCGATCTCACCCTGAGCAACTTTTCCCCAGGTGAAAAAAAGACTTCAAAGAGAAATGTTTTGCTGACATAGAAGAAGTGAAACAAAAAATGGCAGAAGCACTAGAATGAATCAAAATTGACGAGTACAAAGCTATTTTGAGCAGTGAAAAAAGTGTCTCAATAGGTGTATTGCATCAACAGAGAGTACTTTGAAGGTTACTGAAGTTTAAACACACAATTTTTTGTAAATAAATTCCATGTTTTTTGGGGGGGCAGTTTCCTCTCATAAAGCGTGAGCATGAAGCCCTGTGGAGGCATTTAAAATGTCCACTTAAAATCAACACAGGGGTGTTAACTGATGGAGCTCTGTATGCTTATGAGTGGAGCTAAGTCCAGAGTCCCTTACTTAGAAGACATATAAAGCATGATGCAGGCTGATGAAGGGGCCCGAGTGGCCTGTGCCCAGCCATATCCATGGATGGAAATGTGTTTTGGAGTCTGATCATCAGAGACCCCAAGCAAAAACCAGAAACTTCCAACCGCCTACTAGCTTTGACTTCAGGGGACTGGAATTGCTGGAATAAGGAAGGATTTCCCTGAGAATTGCTATCCCCTTACTAAAGCATTAAAGCAAATATCTGTCAACCCAAATACCTTCACTTCGTAAACTCTGCCAAGTTGTTTGCTATATTAGAATTCCTTAAGGAGCAACGCATTTGCTTGGCCTAGAGATCTCTTTCACAGGGAGGAAAATATTCCAGTTTTGAATAGGTCAAACAGGCCATTTGCAAACAGAGCCATCTGCAAATGGCCACAAGCTATTCCTGGCACAGTTGAATGGTTTGCTTTGGTGGCCATGCTGCCTCTCCTAAGTAGGGGACTGAATGACACATCTGTAGTTTATACATGTTGTCCTGGCTTAATCAGTTTAGTGCCCCCAAATGCCCCAGTTCAGAAGCGAAGTCATAGACCACTCTGACCCTGAGGGAGTCTCCATGTATGCAGGGACATCTTGAGCACTGACTCTCCTGCTGGACTGGAGGAAAGTGAGAACTAAATGTGCAGGAGACACATGGCTATCATCACCGGTAGATTTGCATTCAAAGTGCCTAGATCCTCCAGGTCCTTCTTCTTGACTTCTGTTAGTGGAGTCCAAGGTGGCCCAAGTTTTCAGCTGGAAAGTTGCATAAGCCACTTTGAGTCAATTGTAGCATGGGCTACAACAATTGTTCATAGAATTTCTCATATTTTCTTCTCATAGCCCATTGAATCATCTTGATACCTCACTTGGAGACCACTGTCCCTGAACATGGAGATCTGAGTTCTGGGTTGTTCATATACTTTCAGTGTGACTTTGTGATGCTGCTGGTCTCCTGTCCCCTCTGGACCTCTGTTTCTCCATCTGTAAATCGAGTGATTGAGTGGAGACTAGATCTGGAGATAAAACTGGACCAGTCCTACTTCTAACTTTATCTACTGTCTACCATCTATCATTTATCTGTGAGTATTTGTTGATTTGTCAGTCTGTTGATCAATCAATCCATCTTTTCCTTTCACTTTCTCTCTCTTAATGAAACTCATTAATATTTGTTTGTAGACTATGTTTGACTATGGGAGAGAACTTAGTTTATGTATCATAGGACTAAACTACCTTAAAACTCTTGAAGTTCACGTGACTGATTCCCAACAATATTCTTGAGGGATCTGAACTTGACAGCACTTGAAGGACATTTAAAATATACTTTCTGGGGGTGATTCCCAATGTGGGTTCAGGATTGAACTTGCTGGGGAGCTCTGTGGCTGCAAGTGACAGACCCCACCTCAACCAGCTGAAGACAATGGGGGTTGGTAGTGGAGGCTCTGGAGTGCATCCCAGGATCCAAAAGCAAAAATATGGCAGGGTCTTACACATGCCTGGCATCATGGAGACTGTCTCCATCTCCACCTGCTTCATTCTGCTGAGCAGATTGACTTCTTTCATCCTGTCCACATGAAGAAAGTGTGACTGCCAACAGCTCCCAAGATGCAGCATACACAGCTTCAGCCAAAGGAAATATTGGCTTCCCTTTCCCAAGTCCAAAGTTCCTGTATCTCTGATTGTCTAGGGAGAGGTAACCAACCAGGGCCAATCACTGTGGGCCATGGTCTCACTGTAGAGTTAGATGACTTGCCCAAGGCCACCCACACCCAGCCATCAGAGGCAGGCGCCTGTACACCGATGTCTCCACAACCTGTCCCACTAACTTTCAGGTCTTTTTTCTTCCACGGCTACAGAGGAGGTGCTTCCACTTCATTAAACCGTACACTATGTATTGAAATGGCTTCAGGGAATGCTCAGATTCTGTGGTATTTATCTCTCCCTCTAGATTGCCAGCTCCCCAGAGCAAAGTCCTGCCCATTTTCCTCTGAGTTCCCTCCGCACTGCATGCTGAAGATATGGAATTCCAGGTTTTGTAAAAAGCTGCTCAAGGGTGGCCACACTCTGCCCATTCCTGCAAATTCCTCAAGTCGAGTCGGAGTCTCTTAGATTTCTCTCTGGCTTGGAGCAGGTCAGGTATTGAACTTCTAAAATGCTTAGAGCATCCTTTGTCCCTGCTAGCTGAGTTTGAAGTATTTCATGCTGGAAGAAGAGTGTTTCTAAGCTACTGCCCCCCAGAGGCATCAACCAAAGGAATGTGGGTGACCCTGTGCTTGCCCAGGGCTGGGACTGAGTCTTACCTTGCTTCAAACACCTAGAGCCTAGCATACTGCCTCCCATGAAATATGCAAATCAACACAGAGAATTCCACATGACTGAAAATAATATGAATGTTTTCCTTCAGTTTTATAGCTGAAATAATTACAAAATTCTTTCAATTACACTTGGCATTTTAGACACTGCAATTTTATGAAATGTTACTGTCTTGTCTTAAAATGTTCTGACTCTGTAACCGAGCATGCTTAAGTTTCTGAAACAACTGGAAAGTAACAGCAAGGTCAAAGGGAAATAAAATACAAATGCTACACATATGAAAACTATACTCTCAGAATACAGGGATTCTGGGAACATGTTGTCCAATTGTGATTTTTTTAACACATAATATTCAGAGAGCAGATGACCAGCTGGAACAGTCCCAGTTCAAACGCTGACTTCAAGTACCATCAAGAGAGCAAGCTGCCAACCCTGCCTGCCTGCATTAACCTCTACCTCTCTTAAAGATGGAGAAGAAGCCCCAAAGACTGTTTTTTTCCACCGAAGTCTTTGAAAGAGCCAGGGCATTGCCCATCCATAAGGCTTTGTGTGACTGAGGACACTCACAGGGTGAGCAGCGGGGACCACTCTTGCATCTACCTCCATAACTATGTGGCCAGAACTTAGTGTAGAATGTTCTAGATGCTCCATGTGGAAGGGACTCTGAAGTCTCAGAAATCTGAAAGTTTACCTGCAAAGGCCTCTTGGGAAAGACTGGTTTTCTCCTCTCTTAATCTGTTTAATCACCAAATAGCTCAAGATGTCATGAATTGTTGGTAAAGGATATTTTAAAAAATGGAACTCTTCTCTTCTCAGTTTTGATATGATAGAAATAAAATACCAAAGAGAGTGTGGGACAAACTGCATGTGCAGAACTCACAAAAGCAATGGCTAAGAACAGATTCCATTAATCCCAGGCCTCCAGACAGATTAAGAATGGGGGGGGGCTCATCAACAGAGATGCAGTTCTAGGCAAACTTTTTTCTAGGAAGAATGGCTGCCATTCTGTGGTTCTCTGCTCTCTGCTCCCCAGAGGTGGGAAGGGGTATCCAGTGAGAGGAGGCCTCTGCCGAACTTCACCGACCTTGCAGCTGCAGGCTCCCAAACTCAGGGGCCACCAAACCACTGGGCCAGAGTATGGCACAAAGAACAGGAATTGCTGCTGCCTGGCTGGGGAATAACCGCTCTCCTCCCACTGTGGTTAAAGACTGGGACTTCAGTACCAGAAGAGTCCAGGAAAGCGGGGAAGGGATTTTGGCCTGGAGTCCGAGAGTGTCCCTTTGCCAGAAGCTCCATCCCAAAAAGCAGCAGAAGTCCGAGTGGGGTGCATTTCCAGAAAGCTGCAGCCTGGGTGGGGACCAGGAACACACAGCCCTGGTGTAATATGCTCACCCTCACCTCAGGACACTGGGCCATAGGAGTGGTTCCCAAGTGCAGCCTTGACAAGGTGACCAGAAGAGGGACTCATTGCTGTGCATTCAGAACACTCTCCAGAAGCCTTTCAGAAGTGATGACCAAATGTAGGCTGCATGTGTGTACAGAGGTAGGCAGACAACCTGACATATATATCTATATTATGTTGTAATGTGTTATATATACACATCTTAATATAGAGCCAATAGAGTATGCTTATGTGTGACTGTACATACATGCACATGCATGTATACATGTGTATACATGTGTATAATCTATATATATGTATATGTCTATCTAGATCACATCATGATGTTATATATCTCGACATATAGGCAACATAGGATGCTCACACATGCCCATGCACAGACACACACACATATAACCTTTCAGGTTGGCAATGCAGATGGAGAGCCTTGAGCTCTTCTGTTACCCATTCCTCTTCTGGCAACTGAATCCCAATGACCCAAAATGTCCCACAAAAATATGGTTCCCTGGGGGAAACTGTGATTCAGTTATAATGTGATATATGCTATATGACATATGATTGATATATGATATGTAATGCACACACACACAAATATATTTATATAATTCTCATTAATATATAATTAATATATTAATAATATATGATTAATATATATAATTCTCATTAAAATGAATTTCTAAGGAAAGGAGTTGACATTATGCCTGAGAAGGGGAATTAGTATTCTTTAAATGAGGAAAACGGCATATGCAAAACCACAGGGATTCAAAGGAATTTACTAGGTTTATAAAATGGCAAATATTATCAATGTAAAAACAATCCTTATTAATTATCTAGGCTGGGCTTGGGAGTGAGCCAAGATGAGTCAGGCCAGGGGATTTTTGAGCTGGGAGTTAAGTCACAACTACCGTAAACCCTGGATTTGTGGGCACATCTCATCACAGTTAACTATTTATTTTGAAAAAATTATAGATTGGCAAGAAGTTGCAAAGGTACTACAGAAGTGTGTGCATACCCTTCACCCAGTCTTTGACAATGGTAATGGCTTACATAATTATAGTACAGTATGAAAAAATAGAAAATTAATCTCAGTACATCATATATTTCCAGTTTTACATGCACTTTTACATATTTAGTTCTGCATTTTTAGCCCATGTGTGAATTGGTGTAATCACTAATCAAGGACTAGAACTGCCTTGTCACCACAGAGGTCTCCTCTATGCTATCACTGTGTAGTCACACACATTTCCCTTTCCCTCTCCCATCCCAAAACATTTGTGCTACTAATGATTTTCCATCTGTATCTTTGTTAGTTCAAGAATGTTCCAGAAAGGGAATCATAGAGTGTATAACCTTTTGATTTTGACTTTTTTTGCCCAGTATAATGTATTTGAGGTTCTCCAAGTTGTATACATTGGTAATTAATTTTTTTTTTTCATTGGGTGGTATCCCATTCCATGGTTGTGCAGCATGGTTTATTTAGTCATTCACTCATTGAAATACGCTTGGGTTGTTTTCTAATTCAGACTTCTGTGTGACATGGGTTTTCATGTCTTTGGGCTATATGACCAGGAATGAATGCCTTTTAGGGAACCACCAAAAGATTTTCCAGGGTGTTTGTACCATGAACACTCTCCCTCACCCCAGCAATGTATTAGGGATCCAATTTCTCTATCTTTTTTTTTTTAATTTAAAACTTTTAAGCTGTTCTTTCTAATAGATGCGTAGTAATATCTTGTTGTGATTCTAATTTGCCTTTCCCTAATAAGAAATAATCTTGAACATATGCTAACATGCTCATTTATCCTCTCTGGTGAACAGTCTATCTTTTGCCCATTTTCTTTTTTCTTTTTTTTTTTCATTAATCAGTATTTTTTATTATGGTTTTGTGGGGTACAGTTAAGGGTTAGGTGTACAATGACGTTTCATTCAGGCACCCTGTAGATAAGAAGTGTTTTCCCATCCCCTGACAGATATTTGCTACTGTTAATCCCATCCCCCTCCCCCCCATAGTTTCCCAGCACCATCAGTCATTTTCTTATAGTATTGCATTGGATGTTCAAGGTCTACTATATGAGTGAGAACATGTGATATTCGGATTTTTGTTTTTGTGAGAGGTCACTCAGTATTATAGACTCTAGTTCCATCCAGGTTGCAGCGAAATTCATGATTTTGTTCTTTTTTATGGCTGCATAGTATTCCATCATGTATATGTACCACATTTTTTAAATCCAGTCCTCTTTTGATGGGCATCATGGTTGTTTCCAGGTTCTTGCTATTGTGAACAATGCTGCGATAAACATACGTGTGCAGGTATCTTTTTTATAGAGTGATTTGTGTTCTTCAGGGTATATTCCCAGTATTTTTACTGTTGAGTTTTGAGTATTCTTTATATGAGTCACATATTGGGTTGCAAATATTTTCTCTCAGTATGTATCATTTTTGGTCTCTCTCTTAATAGGGTCTTTTGCAGGACAAAAGTTTTAAATTTTGTTGAAGTCCAATTTATCACAATTTTTGGTTAAGAATCATACCTTTACTGTAATATCTAAGATTGGTTTTTTTCCTGGTCCTTCGACTATAGAGAACCAGTTTTTCAAGGACTTTGCTTGGTCTGTGCCTGTTGGTGTTTCTGGTTTGCACACTTCTCTGGTGCCTCATTCAGGATATATGGGAGACCAGAAAAACCCTGAAGAATACACCTCTATGTTGTCTCCAAGGCCTGAGGCCTCCAGCTGGTTGTCCTTCTCTTTCCACTATCCAGAATCACCTGTTTATTTTATATCAGATGTCTGTGATTTTTACTATGCTTAGTTGGAGGAGTAGGGAGAAATTTGTCTATTCTATGCTGTCTAGAACCAGAAGTTGTTTATAGAATTTTGACTCCACTGTTTTATCCATGTATTTTCCATTCTGGAAGTGCTTTGATGAAGTTTGTGAATGCAACTTTATGAAACAAAATTACAACAACATTGAGTTTCTGTGGAGAAAGTATTTTTGGAGCAAAGCAGTTAAATTGATTTAAAATGAAACCAGAAACACTTAAAATATTTAGTTGCTATTTTGTAAGTTGATTAAAAGTTATTTTTCCAGAATTATCTTCATCAAGATCAATTCTCTCCCAAGTAAATTTTGCAGTCAAGCTTTGGTTCATAGATCAATATTTTGTCTATGTAGCTATTATTAATTTTAGCCTTTGCCAATGTCTATGTTCTATTGTGGACATAGTATTTTTTTAACTCCAATATTTTCTAGATAATTTTTACAGATCTGGATCTGCCAGGAAATTTTGATTTTTCTGACAGTTTCACTGTGAGCCTTTTCACTATTGTTGCTTTTATTTTGTACAGATTCATTTTTACCTTAATAATTCATTATGAATAGAATGAAGCATTCTTGGATTTATTTCTCAGCTAATCCTAAAGAAAAATTTCCCTCAAATTTTCCAAAATGGCATCTTTGTTCAGGACTGGACAGCTTTTCTTTCACTCTCTACAGAAAAAAAGACACCTAACCAGTATCCTTAGCACCTGCCAGAAGTTCTCTCTTCTCCCCATCACTCCTGGGCACCCTCAAGGGGGTTTACCTGGGTCTGAGAGTGGGAAAAACTGAGGACTCTGGGAGGAACTGGCTGCCAGGAAGTTGCTGCCACCACTCCAGTGCAAGGAAGGAGAGAAGGCAGGAATGGGCTGGTCTGGAAGTCAGTTGGGAAGGAGCTCAACATGGTGGGGGCAGGATCCAGCCCTGGGTAAGATCCAGGAGGTAAGCACAGTCAAGGAGACTTGCTTTGGGACCAGCACAACTGGAACCTCTTTAATAGTGTGGGAAATCTACATTTGTACAGTCACTTCTTCCTTAACCACCAACATCTTATGCCTTCCACTTTGCCTCACCTGTCTCCACCCCCTGGCACTGTTGCAGAGGGCTGTGCTGCTCACTTCCCTCTCCTTCCGACAGAGCCTTCAACCCAGAGATCAATCAGGGACAAAATAGAAAGCTTCAGGAGGAGTCAGTGGTGCAGGCAAAAGCCAGGAAGTGCCCCTTGCTCACTTGACAGTGAAAGGTTTCATTCCACCAGGAACATCGCCCACTCACATTTTTCCTGGCAGAGACAACAGTGATTGACAGCAGTGTAGCCAGGAATCCTCCAGTGGAGATGCCTCCTCCAAGATGACCAGGGCCAAAGAGGATGTGAGCATCCTGCAGAACAAGAAGGACACATCCAGCAGCACGCAGGGATTCCAGGGATACCTCTTGAAACTTGTGTCTGCTTCCTGGGACTCTCCTTTCCAGCTGTCAAGGACACTCCCAATCGAGTCCTCCCAATCAGAATCTCTTCTGCCACCCTCTCCTTAAGTCCCTCATGCAGTCCATGTCCAAGTCTGTGGATTCTTCAGAGATGACCCTCCTGCTCTGGCATGCAGCCTCCTGGCTTCAGTGACTCACAGTTTTCTCACTGGGTTTCTCTTCCTTCTAGGCCTTTTCCCCACTGTCTCACCTATTATTTCCTTTTCCTTCTGCCAGAGGGAGAGTCCTCACATGTATATCTGAATGTGTAACTACCATGGCTCAACAGCCCTGGGTGGTTCCCATTACCCAGAGAGGGAGCCCAGAGGATGGCGTTCAAATTGCTGTGACTGCAGTCACCCAAGGTCCCCAGATGTCCAGCCTCCTTGAGTCTCCCTTTGCTTTAAGGCAAATGCAAATCTGGGTTTCAATGGCGCACAAAGTCCAGTTTCCTTCCCGAAGACTCCCAGGGGTCCTTCCGGAGGTCGACATGCCCTGTCTACTTTTGGTTTCTCACTGTTGTTCCAGGCCTTGTGACATGATCCTTCCTGCTGCTGAAGATTGAGGGCACATGGGCACCAGCCCCTAATGCACATCTAATGTATTAGGATGTAACATTCAACACACTTGACTGAGGATTTAGAAATGGCTTAAAGGAAGGGCAATTCCGAACGGGGGAAAAACAGACTTAAAATGATGCATCTGATTCCAGAGTTCTAGAATTTGCTATTCATGTGTGCCCTTTCCTAGCAAGTCCCTTGCTTGGGGGGACGAATGATGAGGTGGGAAAAGCAATACTGGGGATCCAGCATTGGCCGAGGCAACATACCTGTTTACTTATCAGGGTGATAAGTGTGAGCACGGGGTAGCGAGGCTGGAGAGGAGAGAAAAGCTGTGCCAGGAATCGGACCACCTGAACTCTGGTCCTAATTGCTACATCGCCTGATAGAGTGCATCATTGACAACTCTTTAACCTCCGTTTCCTTATCTGAGAAACGGGAATAATAACCCTTGCCTTCCTGACTTCTCAGGGTTATGAGAATCCATTGAGAAAATATAGGCAGCCAGAAAAATAGAAAACTGGAGGTTTGCATTCACCAATTCCTTGAGGAAACAGGGCCAGAGTTGAAGGGCAGGCCAGAACCCCATCCACGCAGACTTTATAATTCAATCTGAAGACTGTAATGTGTCCAAAACATCATGAATTTAGGAAATGCCTTTCAATGTGGTGAAGATCTAGGAGGACCCCAGTGGTGGTTAGGCCTGGCCTGCTGCACTGGAAAACTTGCAGCAGCTTCCGGTGAAAAGAACCACCTGGGAGTTCCCATGGAGATCTGGCAGTGGAAACAGCCATGGCAGGGGAGATGACAAATGTCTCCGGGGTTTCACAGCTTGAGGGAGTTGGAAGGATTTTCTAGGACCAGGAAAACCTACTTAATCTAGAGGAAGAAGCATAATTGAATATGCTGCAGGGAATAAATTTCTCCCTGTGCCCTTCTGGCTGGGCCTTGTGGCTC
>NW_007231098.1:0-4540 GCF_000164805.1 Carlito syrichta | reverse complement strand
TCTCTGGCTACTTGGAAGGCTGAGGTGAAAGGATCACCAGATTCCCAGCAGGTCGAGGCTGCGGGGGCCGGGAGCTGCCACTTCACTCCAGTCTGGGCGACAGAGTGAGACTCCAACTCAAAAAAAATAAAAAATAAATAAAACTGATCAAACACTCAAATGAGACGAGGAGGATACTGTAGCTCACAGGTCATCAATTCCTCTTCTCTGCATATTATAGGAACACAATCTAGGCCAGAAAAACATAGCCAAACCCATTACAGCTCTCTAGTTCCAGTTGTTAACACTGATTTTTTTCAATGAAAACTTTTCATTAGATACCATCACATGACTTACATTCAGTAATAACCTAGATTAAGATATATACTGGAGCCTTGCTTTCGCACTGTCTTTGGACAAGTCATTTTAGTGATTATTGAGTCATTTTAGAAGGGGTCTTTTTGACTCTAGCAAATTCTCACAGGTAGGACCTATCTCAGTCTAAACTATTTCTGGCTTTTAGTAGAGTCGCCTAAAGTAATGTCCAATACAAATTCATAATGCTATATACATAAATTTTATGTGTAAATAAATACATGCATGCATTTGTAATTGTTTTTATTTTTTTCAGTAAGATAAAACTTAGAGGCTGAAAACTGTAACTCTAATCCACTGTGCTTTAGAGTAAAGAGCCCATGCAAAAACAGGGAACTTAAATTCTCACCCTATTTAATTTCTGTGCCAAATTAATTTCTTCAAGATTCAGTCTCTGTATATATGACAAATGAAAAAATCTCCAAGATTTATGCAAATTCTAAAGTACTAAAATTTACTTTGTCATTAGTTCAGGAAAATATGATAGATCACTTCCTGATTTGCACTGCAATAAACCAGACATCATGAAATAAAAATGTAACATACACTTCTGTCTTTCAAAGTGTGTGCATTATATGTTCTGCTTTGGAATAATACGGGATGCCAAGTAAATTGCACCGTGAGTATTACTAAGGATACACTGTGTGAAAACATCTGTAGGTGAGGCCTTCATATGTATCTATAGTAATAAACCCTTCAGGTGATAATTTTTTATCCTGAAGTTAGGAATAACTCATTTATAAAATTGTACTTAAAAATTATAGATAGATAAACATATTTTGTAGAAACCTGCAGTCTTTCTGATCTGAATAAAAGAAAGCTCTATATTCAGACTGACAGACTGAATTTTCAGTTAAAAAGACCTAAAACTGCAGATTTAGGAGTAACCATCCTAAAGTTTGAGAGCTTATAGGGGCTACAAGTCTCTCTGAAGAAGCAGAATAATTTAGTCTCCTGAACACTATCACAAAACCATTTTTGCCTATCTTGATACCCTCTCAAGTGGACTTGAAGTTGAGCCATCCCCAAGTAAGATTTCCTGACCCCTGTCTCTTTTACTAAGGTGAGATGAGATACCTCTGAGTCCTGAAAAACCACATGAAGTGAATAGACAGTGGATCCCCAAACTTGTTTGTAATTATAAATGGGCTTATTCATCTTTTAAAATTTATATTTCATTTAAAAACATCTCAATTAGTTTGTTGTTATCTTTAAATTTTGATCCCATATGGAATGATCAGCAATCTCCTTTGTTCATTCAACATAACCTCTATTCTTAACGAGTAAAATGCTCCCACTAAATAACACTCACTCCATACACATCTTTTACAACAGGTGTAACAGTGCATGCTTCTTTGTTTAGCACAACTGTCCATCAACTGTATTATAAACCTCTTTTTAAAAGATAATGACTTATTCTTCTTTCTATCTAGTACCTAAGTAAAAATGTGTAAAGAATGAATGATTTACCCAATTCTTTATATTTCTTTCACTACAAATATGCAAAAACTGTATACACAAACAACAACTTAAAGGTCTATGGTTCAGAGTTGTATTTTGTCACTTAATATATTGCTACATCGAGGTCAGTGTTTAGCATGCTCATCAGTGTTGCCTCCTCACCAAGTCGGTAATCAGAAATTAAAATTTTGTAAATGGCACATCTCAAACTTAGCCTGGAAATTGTGAACCATGTTGAATGGTACCTGAAGAAGAAACAACTGCTTAAAAACTATATATTATTTCAGTTTAGCAAGAGATGGACACAAAAATTAAAGAAATAGCATTCCTTGGCTTTTTAAAAATCTATAAATCAATCTTTTACATACATGCAAAGCAAATATGACCCATTGGAGATGCCAGAATATCCTGATTGCAGATACTTTAGTCTAAAAATGTAGTTGTTAAAAGTGATTCAAATATGATGCAATTATTTTAGCAGTGCTGTGATTCTATAAATATCATAGCTTCTTTGGAGGATGAGTTTGTGTTCTCTGTATGGTAGTAGATATGAGGAACTATGAGTAGGTGTGATTACTCCTTGTTTTCAGGCACTTTCAAAGTCACTGGTTGAAGATAGGAAACCAAGAGTTACAGACAAGACATAGAGAAATGCTCTTCATTTTCAGGTAGACAGAGAGACTTTGCCAGCATGGCAAAGTTCCCCCAGGCCTGGACTGCTGGTATCCTACATGTGATTTCATCAGATGAGTATGATTTCATGGGTTTGAGCTCTGACGGCTGGGATATGGCAGTACTGTGGTAGAGTAAAATTCCTCTTAAAAGCAGATCATACTTCCTTATTTAAATCATCTTGAGAAAAGACTGCTCCTCAGAAAGGAGAGGAGAGTAGGAGAGGAAGGATTTGGACTAGCAGAAAAACAGGTTTTCCAAGCATTTCAAGCCTGCTGTTGGGGGGAATCAGTCTGGACCCTGCCAGATGGAGCAGTATTTTAAGTTTAAACAATACTTCTTGCAACAGTGTGTACTTTGCTTCTAAGCTTTCTTGACAACTTAGTTTTTTTGTTGTGTTTTTTTTTTTGAGTTGGAGTCTCTGTCACCCAGGCTGGAGTGCAGTGACCACTCCCAGCCACCGCAGCCTTGACTTGCTGGGTTCCAGCGATCCTTCCGCCTCAGCCTTCCAAGTAGATGGAACTAAAGGTGCATACTACGACGCCCAGCTAATTTTTGATTTTATTGTAGAGATGAGGTCTCACTAATTTGCCCAGGTGGGTCTCGAACCCGCGGGGTCAGGCAATCCATTCACCTCAGCCTCCCAAAGTGCTGGGATTGCAGGCTGAGCCACCGAGCCCGGCTGACAACTTAGTTTAAGTGATTATTTAGCATCTGGGTTCTCAACTAGACTGTAACCTACATGATGACAGGGATTGGGTCTGTTTTATTTGTCATTATCTATTCATTACTGACCATATATTAGGGTCGTGAATATTTGGGAAATATATGAAGATGCATTGCCACAAGGTCTTACCATGAAACAACCACAATTTTGTTGACATTTTTCAAAGAACAAAACCTGAAGCACTTTTTATAAATAGCCATAGCTACTCAGTTCATTTGTTTGGTGGATTATATTTGCAAGTAGTACTTGTATTTAGCAAAAGGTCATCAGAAGGCATCTGTTAATTGCACATTCCTGTAACAGAATTTCATCTAAGACCTTTCTTTTATAAGCCAAATGCTTTTAAAATAATTGTTTTGTACATATCTTTATAGAAAAATTTCCCCTTATGAAATTTTATAATGCCAAGATAATCCATTTTGAAATAAAGTCAATATGAGATTGGGTTATGATGAATCTGAGAAGAATGGTCAGGTTTCTGTCAGTTAAATGCATAACCTTACTAGCCTCTATGACTTTCTGGAACGACATTTCACTTAAAAGCATCACTAATCTAATAATCAAGCAATGATAATATAAAATGTATTGAACTGGTTGCATTGGCTTATTTTGTCTGTATCTGATTTATGCTATCTAGAAACATCAGCAAAAAAGTGTTAAATAAACACGTTGATATCATTTATTTAAAGTTGGCAATATTTTAATGATCATAATATTAAGATAAATAATTGCATGCAGCACTTTAACTTTCAAAACATTAAAATGTTTCCTATGACTTTCTTTTTTATCTTATAACAATTCCGTGAGATTTGGAAGACATCTATTCTTGTGCAGTAATTTCAGGTTCATTGTTTGAAAATGGTTCAAAGCCGGGTTCGATGGCTCAACGTGTAATCCCAGCACTTTGGGAGGCTGAGGTGAGTATATTGCCTGAGCCCATGGGTTCGAGACCCACCTGGGCAACTTGGTGAGACCTCATCTCTGCAATAAAATCAAAAATTAGCTGGGCGTGGTAACGCACGCCTGTAGTTCCAGCTACTTGGAAGGCTGGGGCAGAAGGATCACCAGAGCCCAGCAGGTCGAGGCTGCGGTAGCCAGGAGTGGCCACTGCACTCCAGTCTGGGCGACAGTGAGACTCCAACTCAAAAAAAAGAAAAAAAGAAAATGTTTCAATAATGTTGATTCACTCTGCTTCTGTATTCTATGATTTCTAGTTTAAGGCATTATTAAACCGCATTAATTACATGTCTACCTAAATAAATGATTTTACTTGTTTCAAGTAATGAAAGAAATAAATAACTGCTATGCTCATTTTAACATAAACAT
>NW_007231097.1:12322-18527 GCF_000164805.1 Carlito syrichta | reverse complement strand
ACTCATCAGCCACTATTTAAGCAAGATAAATAGTAGGCCGATTGGTTGACCAACTTGTTAAGCCAGCTAACAAGTTGGCCGAGTAGTCAGCCAAAGTGTTAAACCAGCTAGCTAGTCGGCCGACTCGTCAGCTAACAGGTTAAGTCACCTAGCTCACTCAGTAAATCAACTACTTAAGTCAGCTAGTTAACTCATTTAACAACTAGTTGAAACAGTTAGCTAACTCATTAACCAACTCGTTAATCCAGCTAACTATCTTGTTAACCAACTAGTTAAGTCAGCTAGCTAAGTTAGCTAGCTAAATCTCGTAGCTCACTGGTTAGCTAATTATTTAAGTCAGTTACTTAAGTCTGCTACCTAAATAGTTGGCTAATTAATTAAGTCACCTCGTTATTCAGCTAGTTAAATAATTAGCTAACTAATTCACGTAGATAAGTCAGCTAGCTAACTAGTTAAGTCAGCCAGTAAAGTCAGCTAGCTAAGTAGTTAAGTCAGCTAGCTAAGTCAGCTAGTTAAGACAGCTTCTAATTTAGTCAGCTAGTTAAGACAGTTAGCTAACTAGTTAGCTAAATGTTTAAGTCAGCAGGTTGCATGAGGTAGTTAGCTAGTTAACTAACGGGTTAAGTTAGCAGATTGAGTCAGCAAGCTAGCTAATTAGCAAATGGGTTGAGTCAGCTGGTTGATTAGGCTAGCTAGCTAGCTAACGAGTTAAGTAAGCTGGATGGTCAGCTAGCTAGATAGCTAGCTTTTTAGCTAATGAGTTATGTTAGCTTGATGAGTAAGGTATCCATTTCATTAGTAAATGAGATGTCAGATGATTAACTCACCTAGCTAACACGTTAGATAACAATTAAGTTAACTAGTTATCTAGCTGGTTAAGTCAGCTATCTAGCAAGGCAGCTTACTATTTAAGTTAGTTTGTTAGCTAAGTAGCCATCTAGTTAGCTAATTATTTAAGCCAGGTGACTAACTAGGTAGCTAGCTAGTTAGCTAACTATTAAAGTCAACTGACTAACTAGGTAGCTGCTAGTCAAGTCAACTACTTAAGTCAGCTGGCAAGCTAGGTAGTGAGCTAGTTGTCAGTTGGCCAGCCATCTGGCTAGCTCGTTAATTCAGCTAGTTAAGACAGCTGGCTGACCAACTGGCTAGATAGGTAGCTAGCTAGTTAAGTCAGCTATATTGCTACCTGGTTAGCTAGTGATGTCAGAGAGTTATGTCAGCTGGCTAGCCAACTGGCTAACTGGTTTAGTCAGCTAGTTTAGTCAGCTGTCTAACCAGCTGTTTAGGTAGGTAGCTGGCTAGATAATTCATCTTGTTAGCCAGCAGGATACTTGTTCAAGTCAGTTATTTAAGTCATTTGGCTAGCTGCTGGCTACGTAGATAGCTAGCAAGTTAAGAGTGGTGGCTAGCAAGCTTCCTAGCTTAAGTCAACTAGGTAAGTCAGCTGGCTAGCCTGGCTAGATAAGTCACTAGGTAAGAGGGCTAGTAAACTGCCACCAGGTAGTAATATAGCTGACTTAACTAGCTAGCTACATATCTAACTGGTTAAGTCAGTTAGTTTAGTCAACTGGCAACCAGCTGTCTATCTAGTTAATTCAGCTCATTAAGACAGTTGACTATCCAGCCTGTTAGCTAGTTAAAAAGCCAGTTAAGTCAGAACGCTATCCATCTGACTTGATAGTTATATCAGCTAGTTAAGTCAGCTGGCTATCTAGAAAGCTAGCTATATTAGTCAGCTATGCATGGCAGGTAGGTAGCTAGTTACATCAGCTATTAAGTCAGCTGGCTAGCTAGTTAGCTCGGGAGATATCTAGCTAGATTAACCAGCTAGATAAGCCAGCTGGCTTGTTAGGTAGCTAGCTGCTTAAGTCAGCAAGTTAACTCAGCTTACTAGCTAGTTAAGTCAGAGAGTTAAGACAGCTGGATACCCAGTTGCCTAGCTGGGTCTCTGCCTAGTTTAGTAAGATGGTTATCCAGTTAGATAACTAGTTAAGTAACCTAGATAAGTCAACTAACTACCCAGCTGGTTACCTAGGTACTTAGGTAGATAAGTCAGTAGGCAAGTCAATGGGATACATAGCTAGTGAGCTAGTGAAGTCAGATGGCTATCCAGCTGGCTAGGTAGGTGCCTAGGTAGTTGAGTCAGCCTGCTACCCAGCAGGCTAGCTAGTTAAATATCCTAGTTAAGTCAGCTGACTAGACAGCTGGTTAGCTAGGTATCTAGATAGCTAAGTCAGCTGTCTAGCCCACTGGCTAGCTAGTAAAATCACCTAGTTAAGTCAGCTGGCTAGCCAGCGGGCTAGCTATGTAGCTTGCTAATTTAGTCAGTTGGCTAGACAGAAGGCTAGTTAGTTAAGTCACCTAGTTAAGTCAGCTGGCTAGCCAGCGGGCTAGCTATGTAGCTTGCTAATTTAGTCAGCTGGCTAGACAGAAGGCTAGTTAGTTAAGTCACCTAGTTTAATCAGCTGGCTAGTCAATGGCTAGCTATATAGCAAGGTACATAACTCAGCTGACTAGCAAGCAGGCCAAATATTTAAGTCAGCTAACTAAGTCAGTTGGCTAGCCAGCTGGCTAGCTATGTTGTGATCTATTTAAGCCAGTTGGCTAGCCAGCTGGCAAACTAATTAACTAGGTAAGTCAACTGGCTAGCCAGCTAGCTAGCTAGGTAGAAAGCTAGTTAAGTCAGCTGGCTAGCCAGCTGGCTAGCTATTTATGTCAGCAAGTGAATTCAGCTGGCTTCCCATCTGGCTAGCTAGGTAGCTAACTAATTAAGTCAGCTGGCTAACCAGCTGGCTAGTTGGTTAAGTCAGCTAGGTAATTCAGCTGGCCAGCCAGCTAGCTTGCTAGTTAAGTCAGATAGGTAAGTCAGCGGGCCAGCCAGCTGGTTAGCTAATTAAGTCAGATAATTATGTCAGTTGGACAGACAGCTGGCTAGCTAGGTAGCTAGTTAGCTAAGCAACTAGCTAAGCCAGCTGGTTATAGGTATCTAGCTAGTTAAGTGAGTTAGGTCAGCTGGCTAGCCAGCTACCTAGCAGGATACCTAGCTAGTTAAATTAACTGGCTAGCCAGCTGGCTAGTTTTTAAATCACATAGTTAAGTCAGCTCTCTGGCTAGCATGTTAGCTATGTAGTTAGGTGGATAAATCAGTTGGCAAGCCAGATGGCTATGTAAGTAGGTAGCTAGTTAAGTGTGCTGGCTAGCCATCAGGCTATCTTGTTATGTCAGCTTGTTAAGTCAGCTGGTTATCACTCTGTCTAGCTAGGTAGGTAGCTAGTTAAGTCTGCTTGCCAGCAAGGTGACTACTTCATTTAGTCAGCTAGTTAAGTTAGTTGGCTGGGCTGCTGGGTAGCTAGGTAGCTTGGAAATTGTCAGTTGCCTAGCCAGCTGGCAAGGTAGTAAAGTCAGCTAGTATAATTAGCTGCCTAACCAGATGTCTAGCTAGATAACTCAGCTGGTGAAGTCAGTTGTCTAGCCAGCTGGCTAGCTAGTTAGAAGCTGGTTATGTCAGATGGGTAGCCAGCTGGCTCACTAGTTATTTCAGCTAGCTATGTCAGCTGTCTAGCTAAGTAGTTAGGTAATTAAGTCAGATGGCTAGCCAGCTTGCTAGCTAATTAAGTCAGCTAGTTAAGACAGCTGGTTTGCCATCTTGCAATCTAGGTAGCTAGCTAGTTTTGTCAGCTGTCTAGTAGCTGGCTAGCTAGTCAAGTCACCTAGATACGTCAGCTGAGAAGGCAACAGCCTAGCTACATAGCTTGCTAGTTAAGTCATCTGGCTAGACAGCTGGCTAGCAAGTAAGTTACCTAGGTAATTCAACTGGATAGCCAGGTGACTAGCTATTTAGCAAGCTAGTTAATTCAACTGGCTAGAAAGCAGGCCAGCTAGTTAAGACAGCTAGATAAGTCAGCTGGCTAACAAACTGGCTGACTAGGTAGTGACCTAGTTAAGTCACTTGGCTAGCCAGCTGGCTAGCTAGTTATGTCAGCTAGTTAAATCAGCTGGAAATCCATGTGGCTAGAGAGGTAGAAAGCTGGTTAAGTCAGCTGGATAGCCGCCTGGATATCTAGTTAAGTCAGCTAATATAGTCACTTGGCTAGCCAGTTACCTAGCTACTTAATCAACTAGTTTAGTAAGCTGGCTAACCAGCTGGCAAGCTATTTAAGACACCTCATTAAGGCAGCTTGCTAGCTAGTTAAAAAGCTAGTAAACTCAGATAGCTAGACAGCTGAATAGCTGGTTATTTCAGCTAGTTAAGTCAGCTTGTTATCTATGTTGATAGCTAGTTAAGTCAGCTAGTTATATCAGGTAGCTAGCTAGTTAAGTCAGCTTGTTAAATCGCCTAGCTAGGTATTAGCTAGCTAGGCTGCTAGCTAGTTATTTCTGCTAGAAAATTCAGCTAGCTAGCTGGGTAGTTAGCTAGTTAAGTCAGCTAGTTAAGTCAGCTGGCTAGCCAGTTGCCTTGCTGGGTAGCTAGCTTGTTAAGTCAGTTGGCTAGCCACCTGGCTAGCTACTTGATTCATCTAGTTAAGTAATCTTGCTAACCAGCTGTTTATCCAGTTAGCTTGGTATTTAAGTCAGCTGGCAAGCCAGCGAGATATGTAGGTAGATAGCTATTTAAGTCAGTTGGTTAGCCCCTGTCTAGTTAATGATGTCTGCTAGTTAAGTCAGTTGACTAGTCAACTGGCTATCTTTGTCAGCTAGTTGAGTCAGTTGGCTAGCCAGCTGACTAGCTGGTTAAGTCAACTAGTTAGTTCAAGTTGCTAGCCAACTGGCTAGCTAGGTAGCTGGCTAATTGCATCAGATGGCTAGTCAGCTGGCTAGTTTAAGTCAGGTAGTTAAGTTAGTTGGTTAGCCAATTGGCTAGGTAGGTAGTTAGCTAATTAAGTCAGCTGGCTAGCCCACTGTCTAGCTAGTTATTTCAGCGAGTTAAGTGAGCTGACTTGCCAGCTGGCTAGCTAGGTGGCTAGCTAGTTAAGCCAGCTGGCTAGTTGGATGGCTATCTGGTTAAGTCAGCTATTTAAGTAAGCTAGTTAGACGGCCGGATAGCTATGTGGCTGCCAAGTTAAGCTTGCTGGTTAGCAGGCTGGTAAGGTAGGTGGCCCACTAGTTAAGCCAGTTGGCTAGCTGGCTGACCAGCAGGGTACCTGGCTAGTTAATCCAGCTGGCTATCCGACTTTCCAGCCAGCCGGATGGCTGTTTAAGCTAGACAGCCAACTTGTTAAGCCAGCTACCAAGTTGGACGAATAGTCAGCCAACATGTTAAACCTGATAAGTACAAATTTGCATCATCCGTCAACAAGTTAAGACACCTAGCTAACTCGTTACCCATCTCATTAACACAGCTAGTAAACTCGGTTACCAAATAGTTAAAACAGTTAATTCATTAACCAACTCGATAAGTCAGCTAGCTATCTCGGTAGCCAACTAGTTGAGTCAGCTAGCTAAGTCAGCTAGTTCATTAGTTAGCTAACTATTTAAGTCAGCTATATAAGCCTGCTACCTAAATAGTTTGCTAACTGGTTAAGTCAGCTTGTTATTCAGCCAGCTAAATAGATAGTTAACTATTTAATTCAGGTAGTTAAGTCAACTAGCTAAGTAGTTATGTCAGCCAGTTTAGTCAGCTATCTAAGTAGTTAAGGCAGCCAGCTAAGTCAGCTAGTTAAGTCAGCTACCTAATTTAGACATCTGGTTAAGACAGCTATCTAGGTAGTTAGCTATCAGGTTAAGCCAGTAGGTAGTTAGCTGGTTAACTACTGGGTTGTCAGCTGGTTGAGTCAGCAGGCTAGCTAGTTAACAAATGGCTTGTCAGCTATTTGAGTAGGCTAGCTATCAAGTTAGATAATCAGTTAAGTCAGCTGAATTAGTCAGTTAGCTAGCTAGTTAGCTAACGAGTTAAGTAAGCTGGTTGAGTCAGCTAGCTAGCTCATTAGCTAACGAGTTAAGTCAGATGATTAAGTCAGCTAGCTAGAATGTTAGATAATGAGTAAGTTAACTAAGTAGCCATCTGGTTAAGTCAGCTAGATAGCTAGGCAGCTAACTATTTAAGTCAGCTTGTTAGCCAGGTTTCTAGGTAGTTAGCTAATTTCTTAAGTCAGCTGGTTAACTAGGTAGCTAGATAGTTAGCTAACTATTTAAGTCACCTGGCTAGCTAGGTAGTTAGCTTGTTAAGTCAGCTAGTTAAGTCAGCTTGCTAGCCAGTTGGCTAGCT
>NW_007231097.1:9388-12302 GCF_000164805.1 Carlito syrichta | reverse complement strand
CGTCAGTTGGCTAGCCAGTTGGCTAGCTATGTTGTGATCTATTTAAGTCAGTTGGCTAGCCAGCTGGTAAACTAATTAACTAGGTAAGTCAACTGGCTAGCCAGCTAGCTAACTAGGTAGAAAGCTAGTTAAGTCAGCTGGCTAGCCAGCTGGCTAGCTATTTATGTCAGCAAGTTAATTCAGCTGGCTTCCCATCTGGCTAGCTAGGTAGCTAACTAATTAAGTCAGCTGGCTAACCAGCTGGCTAGTTGGTTAAGTCAGCTAGTTAATTCAGCTGGCCAGCCAGCTAGCTTGCTAGTTAAGTCAGATAGTTAAGTCAGCGGGCCAGCCAGCTGGTTAGCTAATTAAGTCAGATAATTATGTCAGTTGAACAGCCAGCTGGCTAGCTAGGTAGCTAGTTAGCTAAGCAACTAGTTAAGCCAGCTGGTTATAGGTATCTAGCTAGTTAAGTGAGTTAGGTCAGCTGGCTAGCCAGCTACATAGCAGGATACCTAGCTAGTTAAATCAACTGGCTAGCCAGCTGGCTAGTTTTTAAATCACATAGTTAAGTCAGCTCGCTGGCTAGCATGTTAGCTATGTAGTTAGGTAGATAAATCAGTTGGCAAGTCAGATGGCTATGTAAGTAGGTAGCTAGTTAAGGGTGCTGGCTAGCCCTCAGGCTATCTTGTTATGTCAGCTAGTTAAGTCAGCTGGCTATCACTCTGTCTAGCTAGGTAGGTAGCTAGTTAAGTCTGCTTGCTAGCAAACTGACTACTTCGTTTAGTCAGCTAGTTAAGTTATCTGGCTGGGCTGCTGGGTAGGTAGGTATCTTGGAAATTGTCAGTTGCCTAGCCAGCTGGCAAGGTAGTAAAGTCAGCTAGTATAATTAGATGCCTAACCAGATGTCTAGCTAGATAACTCAGCTGGTGAAGTCAGTTGTCTAGCCAGCTGGCTAGCTAGTTAAAAAGCTGGTTATGTCAGATGGGTAGCCAGCTGGCTCACTAGTTATTTCAGCTAGTTATGTCAGCTGTCTAACTAAGTAGTTAGGTAATTAAGTCAGATGGCTAACCAGCTTGCTAGCTAGTTAAGTCAGCTAGTTAAGACAGCTGGTTTTCAATCTAGGTAGCTAGCTAGTTTTGTCAGCTGTCTAGCCAGCTGGCTAGCTAGTCAAGTCACCTAGTTAAGTCAGCTGAGAAGGCAACAGCCTAGCTACATAGCTTGCTAGTTAAGTCAGCTGGCTAGACAGCTGGCTAGCAAGTAAGTTACCTAGGTAATTCAACTGGATAGCCAGGTGACTAGCTATTTAGCAAGCTAGTTAATTCAACTGGCTAGAAAGCAGGCCAGCTAGTTAAGACAGCTAGATAAGTCAGCTGGCTAACAAACTGGCTGACTAGGTAGTGACCTAGTTAAGTCACTTGGCTAGCCAGCTGGCTAGCTAGTTATGTCAGCTAGTTAAATCAGCTGGAAATCCATGTGGCTAGAGAGGTAGAAAGCTGGTTGTCAGCTGGATAGCCGCCTGGATATCTAGTTAAGTCAGCTAATATAGTCACTTGGCTAGCCAGTTACCTAGCTAATTAATCAACTAGTTTAGTAAGCTGGCTAACCAGCTGGCAAGCTATTTAAGACACCTCATTAAGTCAGTTGGCTAGGCAGCTTGCTAGCTAGTTAAAAAGCTAGTAAACTCAGATAGCTAGACAGCTGAATAGCTAGTTATTTCAGCTAGTTAAGTCAGATTGTTATCTATGTTGATAGCTAGTTAAGTCAGCTAGTTATATCAGGTAGCTAGCTAGTTAAGTCAACTTGTTAAGTCGCCTAGCCAGGTATTAGCTAGCTAGGCAGCTAGCTAGTTATTTCTGCTAGAAAATTCAGCTAGCTAGCTGGGTAGTTAGCTAGTTAAGTCAGCTAGTTAAGTCAGCTGGCTAGCCAGTTGCCTTGCTGGGTAGCTAGCTTGTTAAGTCAGTTGGCTAGCCACCTGGCTAGCTACTTAATTCATCTAGTTAAGTAATCTTGCTAACCAGCTGTTTATCCAGTTAGCTTGGTATTTAAGTCAGCTGGCAAGCCAGCGAGATATGTAGGTAGATAGCTATTTAAGTCAGCTGGTTAGCCCCTGTCTAGCTAATGATGTCTGCTAGTTAAGTCAGCTGGCTAGTCAACGGGCTATCTTTGTCAGCTAGTTGAGTCAGTTGGCTAGCCAGCTGACTAGCTGGTTAAGTCAACTAGTTAGTTCAAGTTGCTAGCCAACTGGCTAGCTAGGTAGCTCACTAATTGCATCAGATGGCTAGCCAGCTGGCTAGTTTAAGTCAGGTAGTTAAGTTAGTTGGCTAGCCAATTGGCTAGGTAGGTAGTTAGCTAATTAAGTTAGCTGGCTAGCCCACTGTCTAGCTAGTTATTTCAGCGAGTTAAGTGAGCTGGCTTGCCAACTGGCTAGCTAGATGGCTAGCTAGTTAAGCCAGTTGGCTACTTGGATGGTTATCTGGTTCAGTCAGCTATTTAAGTAAGCTAGTTAGACGACCGGATAGCTATGTGGCTGCCAAGTTAAGCTTGCTGGTTAGCAGGCTGGTAAGGTAGGTGGTCCACTAGTTCAGCCAGCTGGCTAGCTGGCTGACCAGCAGGGTGCCTGGCTAGTTAATCCAGCTGGCTATCCGACTTTCCAGCCAGCTGGATGGCTGTTTAAGCTGACTGGCTAGCCACCTGCTCAGCCCACTAGCTAGCTAGCAGGCTGCCTAGCTAACTAGCCAGCCAGGTAGCTAGCTACTTAATCCTGCTTGTTAGCCGTGTAGACAACCAGTTAACTAGATCGTTAAGTCAGCTAGCTAGTCAGCTATCCAGCAAAGTAATTAGTCAGCTAATTAAGTCGGCTAGAAAGACAGCTAGTTAGTTAAGTCTGCTAGCAACTCAGCTAACTATTCAGCTAGCTAGTGAAGTCAGCAAGCTA
>NW_007231097.1:0-9102 GCF_000164805.1 Carlito syrichta | reverse complement strand
CAACTCAGTTGGCTAACCAGTGGACTAGCTAAATAAGTCCGATAGTTAATTCAGCTGTCTAGCCAGGAAGCCAGCTAGGTAGAGAGCTAGTTAAGTCAGCTGGCTAGCAATCAAGCTCACTAGTTAAGTCATCTAGTTGAGTCAGCAAGCTAGCAAGCTGGCTAGCTGGTTAAGTCAAGTAGTTAAGTCAGCTGGCTAGCTAGATGGCTAGCGAGGTAGCAAGTAAGTAAGTCAGCTGGCTTCAAGCGGGATAGCTAGTTAAGTCAACTAGTTAATTCAGTTTTGTTTCCAGATGGCTAGCTAGGTAGATAGCTAGTTAAGTCAGATGGTAAGCCAGCTAGATAGCTGGTTAAGATAGATAGTTAATTCAGCTGGCCAGCCAACTGGCTAGCTAGTTAATCAACTGGACAGACAGCTGGCTAGCAGATTAAGTCATCTAGTTAAGTCATCTGGTCAGCGAGCTTTCTAGCTAGGTAGCTAGATAGTTAAATCAGCTAGTTAAGTCAGCTGTCTAGCCAGGTAACTAGCTAGTTAAGTTAGCTAGATAAGGCAGCTGGTTAGCTAGTTAAGTAAGTTAGTTAAGTCAACTGGCTAGCCAGCTGTCTAGCAGGGTAGCTAGCTAGTTAAGGCAGATGGCTAGCCAACTGGCTAGCTAGATAAGTAACCTAGTTAAGTCAGCATGCTGGACAGCAGGTTAGCCAGGTAGATAGGTAATTAATTCAGCTAACAAGCCAGCGGATTATGTAGGTAGCTAGTTATGTCAGTTGGCTAGCCATCAAACTATCTGGTTATGTCAGCTAGTTTAGTCAGTTGGCTATCCAGTTGCCTAGCCAGGTAGCTAGCTAGTTAAGTCTGCTGGCTAGCCAGCTGGCTACTTCATTAAGTCAGCTAAGTAAATCAGCTGGCTAGGCTGCTGGCTACATATGTAGCTAGGCAATTAAGTCAGTTGGCTAGCCAGCTGGACAGCAAGTTAAGTCAGCTAGTTCAGTCAACCGGCTAACTAGCTGGATATCTAGTTAAGTCAGCTCTTTAAGTCAGTTGTCTAGCCAGCTAGCTAGCTGGTTAAAAAGCTATTTACATCAGATGGGTAACCTGCTGACTCACTAGTTCTTTCAGCTAGTTAGGTCCTCTGCATACATAGGAAGCTAGCTAGTTGAGTCAACTAGATATGTAAGCTAGCTAGCTAGATAAGTCAGCTAGATAAGTCAGATAGCTACATGATAACTAACTAGTTAGGTAGCTAGTTAAATCAGCCAGTTAAGTCAGCTGGCCAGCTAAGTAGCTAGCTAGTTAAGTCAGTTAGTTAAGTCAGTTTGCTAGCTAAGTCAGCGACATAAGCCAGCTGACTAGCCATCTAGCTAGTTAGTTAAGTCACCTAGTTAAGATACTACACTGGACAGCAGGTTAGCTAGTTAGGTAGTTACGCCTTCTGGCAAGCCAGAGGGCTATGTAGATATGTAGCTAGTAAGGTCAGCTGGCCAGCCATTAGGAGTCTAGTTATGTCAGCTAGATAAGTCAGCTGGCTATTCACCTGACTAAGTCACTAGCTAGTTAAGTCTGCTGGCTAGCCAGTTGGCTACAAATATGCATCAGCTAGTTAAGTCACCTTGCTAGCCTGCTGGCTAGCTAGGTAGCTAGGCAAATAATTCAGTTGGCTATCCAGCAGGCTAGCTAGTTAGTTCAGCTAGTTAAGTCAGTGGTCAAGCCAGCATGATAGCTTGGAAGCTTGCTAGTTATGTCTGCTGTCTAGCCAGCTGGCTAGATAGTTATGTGACCAAGTTAAGTCAGCTGACTAGCCAGCTAGCTAGGTTGGTAGCTTGCCAGTAATGTCAGCTAGGTAGACAGCTTGCTAGCAAGATAAGTCACCTAGTTAATTCAGCTGGATAGCCATCTGGCGAGCTATGTAGCAAGCTAGTAAGTTCAACTGGCTAGAAAGCAGGCTAGCTAGTTAAAAGAGCTATTTAAGTATGCTGACTAGTCAGCTGGCTAGCTAGGTAGTGACCTAGTTAAGTCAGTTGACTAGCTGACTGGCTAGCTAAATAATTTCAGCTAGTTAAGAAAGCTGGCTATCCAGATGGCTAGTGAGGTAGAGAGCTAGTTAAGTCAGCTGGCTAGCCAGCAGGATAACTAGTAACACCAGCTAGTTTAGTCAACTGGCTGGCAAGCTGCCTAACTTGTTAATCAACTAGTTAACTCAGCTGGCTAACCAGCTGGCTAGCTAGTTAAATCACATCCTTAAGTCAGTTGACTAGCCACCTCGACAGCTAGTTTAAAAGCTAGTTAATTCAGATGGTTAGACAGCTGTCTGGCTAGTTATTTCAGCTAGTACTGTCAACTAGCTAGCTAGGTAGCCAGCCGGTTAAGTCAGCTAGTTAATTCATGTTGTTTGCTAGATATCTAGCTAGATAGCTATGTAGTTATTTCAGCTAGTAAAGTCAGCTAGTTTGCTAGGTAGCTAACTAGTTAAGTCAGTTAGTTACATCAGATGGCTAGCTAGTTAAGTCAGCTAGTTAAGTCAGCTGTCTAGCACCTGCTAGCTTGAGTCTAGCTGACTATCCATCAGGTGTCTTGTTATTACAGCTAGATAATTCAGCTGGCTATTCACCTGTCTATCTAGGTAGTTAGCTAGTTAATTCTGGAGGGTAGTCAGCTGGCTACTTCATTAAGTCAGCTAATTAACTAGTTAGCTTGTGTAGCTAGCTAGTTAAGTCAGATGGCTTGCCAGCTGGCTAGATAGTTAAGTCACCTAGTTAACTCAGCTCGCTAGACAGCTGGTTAGCTAGGAAGCTATGTAGTTAAGTCAGCTGGCAAGCCAGTTGGATACATAAGTATCTAGCTATTTAAGTCAACTGGCTAGCCACCTGTCTGGCTAGTGATGTCAGCTAGTTAAGTCAACTGGCTAGCCACCTGGCTAACTAGATAAGTCACCTAGTTGAGTGAGCTGGCTAGCCAGGTGACTAGCAAGTTAATTCAGTTAGTTAGTTCAAGTGGCTAGCCAACTGGTTAGCTATGTAGATAGCTAGTTAATTCAGTGAGTTAAGTTAGCTGGCTTACCAGGTGGCTAGCTAGGTGAATACCTAGTTAAGCCAGATGGCTAGCCAGATGGCTATCTAGTTAATTCAGCAAGTTAAGTCAGCTGGTTAGCCAGCTGGTTAACAAGGTGGCTGTAAAGTTAAGAGGGCTCATAGGCAGGCTGCTCTGGTAGGTGACTAGATAATTAGGTAGGTGGCTGGCTTGTCAGCTAGCTAGTCAGGTTACTAGTCAGTTTGCTCATTAAGTCAGCTAGGTCATCAGCTAGCAAATCAGCTAGATCATTAAGTCAGCTAGACAGCTAAATAGCCAGCTGGCTAGCAAGTTAAGTAACCTAGTTAAGTCAGTTGTCTAGACAGCTGGCTAGCTATGGAGCTAGCTAGTTACGTCAGCTGTCCAGCCATCTTACTAGCTATTTAAGTCAGCTAGTTAAGTCATCTGGCTTGCCCCCTGGCTAGCTAGGTAGTGAACTAGTTAAGTCATTTGCCTAGCCAGCTGGCTAGCTATTTAAGTCAGCTAGTTGATTCAGCTGGCTTCCCAGCTGGCTAGCTAGGTAGCTAGCTAGTTAAGTCAGCTGGCAAGCCACCAGGCTAGCTAGTGTTGTTAGCTAGTTATGTCTACTAGCTAGACAGCTGGCTAACTAATTATGTCAACTAGTTGCACCTGCTGGCTAATCAGCTGTCTATCTAGTTGTCAGCTAATTTATTCTAGTGTCTAGCCAACTGGCTAGCTAGGTCCCTCGCTAGTTTAGTCAACTGACTAGCCAGCTGGCTACCTCGTTAAGTCAGCTGGTTAAGTCAGGTGACTAGCCACATGACTAGATAGGTAGCTAGCTAATTAAATAAGCTGGGTATCCGGATGGCCACCTAGTTAAATCAGAAATTTAAGGGAACTGGCTAGATGGATGGCTAGCTAGGTGGCTAGTTAAGCCAGCTGGCTAGCCAGATTTCTAACTACTTAAGTCAGCTAGTTAAGTCAGTTAGTTAGCTAGCTGGCTAACTAGGCGGCTGGCAAGTTAAGCTGGCTGGTTAGCAGGCTTGTCAGGTAGGTGGCCAGCTAGTTAAGCTGGCTGACCAACACGGTGTCTGGCTAGTTAAGCAGGCTGACTATCTGACTGTCCAGCCAGCAGGCTGTCGAATATAGCCAGCTGGCTATCAAGCTAGCAAGCCCACTAACTGGCTAGAGAGCCAGCTAGCCAGCTAGGTAGCGAGCTAGTTAAGCCAGATGGCTAGCAGTCTAGCAAAACATGCAGCTAGCTACTTAAGTCAGATGCCTAGACAGCTATACAGACAACTTGCTAGTCAGTAAAGTCAAAGAGGTATCCAGCTAGATAATTAAGTCGGCTAGCAACTGAGCTAACTATTCAGCTAGTTAGTTAAGCCAGCTAGCTATACAGCTTGCTAGTCAGCTAAGTAGCTGGTCAACTAGATAGGCATGTCAGCTAGCCAGCTGACTAGCCAGGTAGCTAGCTAGTTAAGTCAGCTAGCTAGACAGCTAGATAGTTTGTTTGCTATCTAGTTATGTCAGCTAGACAACCAGCTAGCTAGACAGCTAGCTAATTAAGTCAGCTAGCAAATCAGCTAGTTATTTCACTTACTAGTCTGCTATCAACTCAGCTAGCTGGTCATCTAACTAGTGGGCTTGCTCGCTTTCCATCAGTTCAGCTTACTAGTTGGCTCCCTCGCCTGCCAACCAGTCAGCAAACTAATCGGCTCGCTCGCCAGCCAACAGGTCAACTAACATTTCAGCTCACTCCCAGACCAACAGGTTAGCTAGCTAGTCTGCTTGCTCACCAGTCGACTTGTTAAGTCAGCTCACCAGTCGGCTCATTCATCACCTGACTAGTTAAGGCAGTTCAACCCTCCCATCACTCCAGCCGACAAGTTAAGTTGGCTCACAGGTCGGCTCACTTGCCGTCCTATTAGTTAAGTCCTCTGACCAATCGGCTCACTCACCAGTTGACTAAAGTCAGCTGACCAGTCAGCTCACTCTCTGGCCAACTAGTTAAGTCAGCTGACAGTCAGCTCACTCGCCGGCCAACTAGGTAAGTCAGCTGACCTGTCGGCTCACTCGCCATACAATTAGTAAAGTCAGCTCACCTCTCGGCTCACTCGCCGGCCAACTAGTTAAGTCAGCTAACCAGTCGGCTGCCTAGCTGTCCAACTAGTAAATTCAGCTAACCAATCAGCCGAATAGTCAACTAACTTCTCAGTCAAGAAGTTAGGCCTGCTAACTAGTTAGCCTACTACTCGGCCGACAATTAGTTCAGCACACCAGCCATTCAATTAGTTAACAGAGCTGACTTGTGGGCCAACTCATCAGCCAACATGTAATGTTACCTAGCTAACTCAAACAACCAGTTAAGTCAGCTAGTTAACTCGTTTACCAACAAGTTAAAAGAGGTAGCTAACTCATTAACCAACTCGTTAAGTCGGCTAGCTATCTCCTTAGGCAACTAGTTAAGTCAGCTATCTAAGTGACCTAGCTAACAAGCTAGCTAGCTAAGTCAGCCAGCTCACTATTTAGCTAACTATTTAATTCAGGTACTTAACTCTGTTAACTAACTAGCTAGCTAATTAGTCAAGTCAGCTAGATATTCAGGTAGTTAAATTGTTAGCTAACTATTTAATTCATGCAATTAAGTCAACTAGCTAACTAGTTAAGTCTTCCAGTTAAGTCAGCTACCTATGTAGTTAAGTCACCTACCTAATTCAGCTAGTTAAGTCAGCTTTCTAATTAAGTCAGCTGGTTAAGACAGCTAGCTAGCTAGTTAGCTAATGCATAAGACACGAGGTTGAGTCAGGTAGTTAGTTAGCTAACTACCTGGTTAAGTCAACTGATTGAGTCAGCTAGCAAGCTAGTTAGCAAACGGGTTGAGTGAGCTGGTTGAGTAGGCTAGCTAGGTAGTTATCTATCGTGTTAAGTCAGCTGGATGAGTCACCTAGCTAGCTAGTTAGTTAACGAGTTAAGTCAGCTGCTTGAGCCAGCTAGGAAGCTCATTAGCTAACGATTTAAGTCAAATGACTAAGTCAGCTAGCTAGCACATTCGATAATGTGTAAATTAACTATTTAGCTATCATGTTAAGTCAACTAGCTAGCTAGGACACTAACTATTTGAGTGAGATCGCTAGCTAGTTAGCTAGCTACTTAGCTGTTTAAATCAGCTGGTTGTGAGGTAGCTAGCTAGTTAGGTAACTAAGTCAGCTGTCTAGCTAGTAGCTAGCTAGTTAATTCACCTAATTAAGTCAGCTGGCAAGCCAACTCGCTAGCTAGGTAGTGAAGTAGATAAACCTGTTGGCTAGCCAACTGGCTAGCTGGTTAATTCAGCTAGTTAAGAGAGCTGGCCAGCCAACTGGCAAGGTAGGTAGGTAGCTAGTTAAGAAATCTAGATAGCTACATGGCTAGCTAGTTATATCTTTGAGTTAATTCAGCTGGCTTGCCAACGGGCTAGTTGGTTAATGCAGCTAGCTTAGTCAGCTGTCTAGCCAGGTGCTTTGGTAGGTAGCTAGCTAGATAAGTCACCTTGCAAGCCAGCAGGCTAGCTGTTCAAGTCAGCTAGTTAAGTCAGCTTGCTAGACTGCTGACTAGGTAGGTAGCTAGCTAGTTAAGTGAGCTGCCAAGCCAACTTGCTAGCTTAAGTCAACTAGGTAAGTCAATTGTCTAGCCAGCTTGCTAGGTAGGTAGTCCAGCTAATTAAATCAGCTGACTAGCCAGTTGACTAGTTGGTTAAGTCAGCTAGTTAAGTCAGCTGGAAATCAGCTGTCTAGCTAGTTACTAGTCAGGTCATTAAGTCAGTTGGCTATCTAACTGGTTAATTAGTTAAAAAGCTAGTTAAGGCAGATGGCTATCCATCAGGCTAGCTCATTATTTTAGCTAGTTAAGTCAGCTGGTTTGCTAGGAAGCTAACTATGTCAACTAGATATGTCAGCTAGCTAGCTAGTTAAATTAGCTAGTTATGTCAGCTGACTAGCTAGATATCTAGCTAGGTAACTAGCTAGTTAGGCCAGGTTGTTAAGCCAGCTGACTAGCTAGGTAGCTAGCTGGTTAAGGCAGCTAGTGAAGTCAGCTTGCTAGCTAGTTAATTCAGCGAGCTAAGTCAGCTGGATAGTCAGTTGCCTTTGTGGGTAGCTAGGTAGTGAAGTCAACTGGCTAGCCAGTTAACCAGCTAGTTAAGTAACCTAGTTGTCAGCTCACTAGTCAGCTTGTTAGGTAGGTAGCTAGGTAGTTAAGTTTTCTGGCAAACCAGGGGGTACGTAGGTAGTTAGCTACTTAACTCAGCTGTCTAGTCAGTTGACTACTTAGGTAGCTTGGCAGTTAGGTCAACCTTCTAGCCAGCTGGCTAGCTACTTAAGACACCTAATTAAGTCAGCTGGCTAGACAGCTGGCTACCTAGGTAGCTAGTTAAGTTAGTTGTCTAGGTCACTGGCTAACTAGTAAAGCCACCTAGTTAAGTAAACTCTATATCTAACTGGCTAGCTAGGTAGCTTGTTACTTAAGCCAGCTGGCTAGTCAGTTGACTACCTACTTAAGTCACCTAATTAAGTCATCTTGCTAGCCACCTGGCTAACTATATAGCAAGGTAGTTAATTCAACTGTCTGGCAAGCAGGCCAGCTATTTAAGTCAGCTAGTTAAGTCAGCTGGCTAGCCAGGTAGCTAGCTAGGTAGCGAGCTTAAGTCACTTGGCTAGACAGCAGACTAGCAAATTATGTCAGTTACTTAAGTCTGCTGACTAGCCTGCTAGCTAGCTATGTAGAGAGCTAGTTAAGTTAGCTGGGTAGCCAGCTGGGTAACTAGCTAAGTCTGCTAGTTGTTCCAGCAGGCTAGCTGGTTAAGTCAACTAGTTATGTCAGCTGGATAGCCAGCTGGATAACTAGGCACCAAACTAGTTAATTCAGCTGGCTAGCCAGTTGTCTAGTTATTTAAGTAAGCTAATTAATTCATCTTTCTTCCCAGCTGACTAGCTAGGTAGCAAGCTATTAAGTCAGCTAGCTAGCCAGCTGTCTAGCTAGTTAAGTCACCTAGTTAATTCAGCTCGCTAGCTACCTGATTATCTAGGTAGCTAGGTAGTTAATTCAGCAGGAAAACCAGCGGTATATTTCATTAGCTAGCTAGTTAAGTCAGATTGCTAGCCACCTAGCTAGCTGAAGATGTCAACTAGTTAAGTCAGCGGGCGAGCCAACTGTCTAGATAATTATGTCAGATATTTGAGTCAGCTGGCTAGCCAGCTGGCTGACTGGATAAGTCAGCAAGTTAATTCAAGTGGCAAGCCTACTGGCTAACTAGGTATCTCGCTAGTTAAGTCAGTTGGCTAGCCATCTGGCTAGCTGGTTATGTCAGCTAGCTAAGTCAGCTGGCTAGGTAACTTGCTGGCAAGTTAAGACGGCTGGTGGGCTGTCTAGTCAGGTAGGTGGCCAGCTAATGAAGCCTGTTGGCCAGCCAGCTAACCAGCAAAGTGGCTGACTAGTTAAGCTGACTTTCCATCCCACTGTCCAGCCAGACAGCTAGCTATTTAAGCCAGCTGGCTAGCCAGTTGGCTAGCTCGCTAGTCTGCTACATGACTGCCTAGCCAGCTAGGCAGCCAGGTAGCTAGCTAGTTAAGTGAACTGGCTAGCCATCTAGCCAACCAGGTAGAAGGCTAATTAAATCAGCTTGCTAACCAGCTGTCTAGCTGGTTAAGTCAGCTATTTAAGTCAGCTGACTAGCCACATGGCTAGGTAGGTAGCTAGCTAATTAAGTCAGCTGGTTAGCTGGATGGCTAGCTAGTTAAGTCAAGCAGTTAAGTGAGCTGGCTTGCCTAGCTATGTTGCTAGCTATTTAAGGCAACTGGTTAGCAGGATGGCTATCTAGTTAAGTCAACTAATTAAGTCAGCTGGTTAGTCAGCATCCTAGATAGGTGGCTGGCAAGTTAAACCGGCTTGTTAGTAGGCTGGCCAGTTAGGTGACCAGCTAATTAAGCCAACTGACTAGACATTTGAACAGCAGGGTTCCTGGCTAGTTATGCTGGCTGGCTGTCCAACTCTACATACAGACGGCTGGCTTTTTATCCGGGCTTTCTAACCAGGTGGCCAGTT
>NW_007231096.1:1662-20136 GCF_000164805.1 Carlito syrichta | reverse complement strand
CCATCTCATATCCTAGTCAAAGGAGCATCAACCAGGATGGATGCACAGTCACTGCAGAACTCATAAAAAAGAGAGCCAGTCACTAGGTCATGATGAATAGGGGACAGCCTTTATCTTGGACAAGCGTCATAGAGGAGGACCAGTTACTGAAACTCCCATCAGAAAAGAGGCCCAGTAACTAAGGCATACATCACAGAGGAGGCCCAGTAATGGGCACTAATCACAGGGGAGGCTTGAGTCCTTGGGACACCCATAATAGAAAGGACCAGTCACTATGACACTCATCACAGTAGAGGGCTACTCACTGATGCACCCATCAGAAAGGAGAGACACTCATGAGTACACACATCACAGAGGAGGCCCAGACACGAGGGCACCCCTCACAGAGGAATGTCTGTCAATGGTGCAATTATCATAGAGAAGGACCTTCACTGGAGCAACCATCACAGAGGAGAAGCGTTCCTGAGGCATACATCACAGAGGAGGACCAGTCATACTGGCAGTCATAGAGGAGAACCTGTCATGGGGCACTAATCACAGAAACAGCCAATCACTGTGACACCCATTACAGATGTGGGCTTGTCACTGGGACATTTATTATGGAGGAAATCCATTTACTAAAACTCTCATCACAGAGGGGTGACACTCAATGGTGCACCCATTATCAAGGGTTCCTGAGATCCAGTAACTGAGTCACATATCCCTGAAAAAGGCCAGTTATTGAGACACCCATTCTTGAAGAGAGCAGTCACTGAGTTGCCCATCCCTGAGGAGGGCCAGTCACTGAAGATCCATCCCAGGAGAGGGACCATCACTGAGCCACCCATCCCAATAAAGGACTAGTCACTAGGGCACTCAATAAAAGGAATACAAGTCACAGGGACATGAATGGTGAAGGAGGGCAAGTTTACTGAGGCACCCATCACAGAGAAGGGGCAGTCCTTGTGGCATCCATCACAGAGAAGTTCCAATCATAGGGCAACCCCTACATAAGAGGGTCATTCACAGGGGCACTCATCACAGAAAAAGTCTTGGTACTGGTACACTCATCACAGAGAAGAGCCAGTGGCTGGAACACCCAATACAGAGGAAGACCAGCCACTCAGACATCCCACCAAGAAGAAGAACAGTCACTGAGGCACTCATCACAGAGGTGGGTCTGTCAGGGAGACACCCATTCCAGAGGAGAAACAGTCACTGGGGCACCAATTAAAAGACCAATCACTTGGTCACCAATCACAGAGTAGTGCCACTCACTGAGTAACCCATGACAGAGCAGGGCCAATCACTGAGGCACCAATCACAGAGGAGGACCAGTCACTGACACATCCATCCCACAGGAAAAACAATCACTGGGGAACCCATTAGGAAGAAGTTCAGTAATTGGGGAGCAGATCTCAGAGGAAGGCCAGTCCTTGAG
This sequence comes from Carlito syrichta, assembly GCF_000164805.1. NCBI lineage: Eukaryota > Metazoa > Chordata > Mammalia > Primates > Tarsiidae > Carlito > Carlito syrichta. The sequence goes on along the minus strand of NW_007231096.1, from coordinate 18,716 downwards.
GCATCCATCCCGAGCTCTCTTCTCATTTAAGAAGAGAGCTAGTCACCGATGTGTCAATTACAAAGGAAAGCAAGTCACAGAGGCATCCATCACTGAAGAGGGCCAGTCACTGTGACACCCATTATAAAGGAGGATCTGCTACTGAGGCACCTATCACAGAGGATAGTCAGTGAATGTTACACTCATTACAGAGTAAAGCTAGTCATTGGGGCACACAATTTGGAGGAATTCTAGTAACTGTGACATCAAACACAAAGCAAGACCAGTCAATGTATCATCTACTATGGAAATGGTCAGTCACTATGGCATCCATCACAGAGAAAGGACAGTCACTGTGAACCCGTTAGGGAGGAGACCCAGAAAATGAGACATCCATCATATCAGAGGACTAATTACTGTATCACCCATGTTGGCGGAGGCCCATTTACTCTGACACTCATCATAGAAGAGGACTAGTCACTGGGGCACCCATCACAAAGTATGGCCAGTCAAGGGGGCACTAACCTCAGATAAGACACTTTTACTGGTAAACCCATTATGGAGGAGGGTTGGTCAACATATCACACATCCCAGAGGAGGGCTACTCATTGGAGAACCCATCATGTATGAAGTCCAGTCAATGGGTTAACAATCACAGAGGAGACTTAGTCACTGGGGCCACATTATGAAGGTGGCTCAGTTACTATGACACTCATTCAAAAGGAGAACCAGTCACTGAAGAACTCTTTATGGAGGAGGCTTATTATCTGGGACACCCAACATAGAGGATGCCAGTCCCTGGGAAGAATTATGGAGGTGTGTAAGTCACTGTGCCACCAATATAGAGGAGACCCAGTCACTGATCACAGAGGAAGAATCACTGGGGCACCAATCACAGAGGAGGTTGAGTCACTGGGGCACCTATTTTGGAGGAAGGCCAGTCACTGCTCATCTATCACAGAGGTATACTAATCACTAAGTTATCCATCCCAGATGAGGGAAAATCACTGAAAAGTCTATCTCATAGAAGAGACAGTCACTAAGGCACCCATCACAGAGGATGGACAGTAACTGTTCACTCATCACAGAGCAAAGGCAGTCACTTTTTCACCCATCAAAGAGGAAAGCCACAGAGGAAGTCTAGTCACTGGAATACCCATCACAGAGAAGGACTTGTTCCTGTGGCACTCATCAGACAGGGGGGCCTCAATCATGGAGGAGGGCTAGTCACTGGGACTCTAACTACACAGGTGGACCAGACACTGGGTTACCCATCACACAGGCTGCTTAGTCATGCCACACCCATCACAAAGGAAGGCTAGTTACTGGGGGACCCATTATTGAAGATGGCCAGTAGATGGAACACCTATAAAAGAGGAGGACTTTCCACTGGGGCACTTCTTATGGGGGAGTCAGAGTCACTAATCACAGAGTACTAATCATAGAGGAGGCTCAGTCACTGGGATATCCATAATGGAGAAGGGACAGTCAACAGGGCACCCTTCAGGAAGAAGGCATCACTGAGGCTACCATCAAAGAACAGAGCCAATCACTGTACATCTATCACAGAGAAGAAACAGACACAGGGGTATCCATCACGGAGGAAGGCTAGTCTCTAGGGCGTCCACTATGGATGAAGGCCAGTCATTGGGGCAACAATCACAAATAAGTACCAGTCACTCTGGTACCCACCACAGAGAAGGAACAGTCATTGGAGCATTCAACACAGAAGAGTGCCTGTCACTGCGGAACATATTATAGATGAAGTCCAGTTTCTGGGACATCCATCATAAAAGAAGACCACTCTCTGGGGCAACATTTAGAGAGCAGAACCAGTCACTGGGACAACTATCAGACAAGAAAGTCAGTAACTGGTGAATACAGAGGAGATCGAGTTGCTGAGGCACATATCACAAAGAAAAGCAAGTCAATGAAACACATATCACAGACCAGGGTCAATTGTTGAGACATCCACCAGAGAAGTGGACCAGTCACTGGAACACATATTAGGAGAGGTTCAGTCAATGGGACTTCTGTCACAGAGGAGAGCTGATAACTGAAACAGCGATCACAACAGATGTAAAATCAGTGTGGTACTCATCAAGGGTGATTACTCACTAGAGCATTTTTCACAGAGGAGGACCAGTTACTGGGGCACCCAGAACAGAACTGAAGTAATCACTTGTCCACTAATTATGCAGAATGCCCAGTCATGGAAGCTCTGATCATATAGGAAGACCGGTCACTTAGGCACTAATTGTAGAGGGGTTAATCACTAGGGCATCCGATTTGGAAGAGGGTCAGTCACTGTTCACTCATCACAGAGGTGGAATTATCACTGAGGCGCAAATTATGGAGGAGATCCAGTCACTGTGGCCATATTCACAGAGGAGAGCCTGCCACAAAGGTATGCATCACAGTGGAAGACTGGTCACTGGGACACCCATCACAGAAGAGGGCTTGTCACTATGACAAGAGAGACAGAGAGCAGGGCCTTTCACTGGGGCACAAATCATGGAGAAGAACCAGTCACTGGGACTTTCATTGTATAGGAAAGGTAGGTTTTGAGGCACTCATTCTTGAGTAGAACACATAAGTGGCACATTTATCACAGAAGAAATCTAGCCCCTGGAATAACCAATATGAAGGAGAAGCAGTCACTAGGAAACCAATCATAGAGGATGCCCAGTCACTGGGGAACTTATAATGAAGTACGGCCAGTCCCTGTGGCACCCATTATGGTGGATGACCTGTCATTGTGGCAACAATAACAGAGGAGAGCCACTCACTAGGACAACAATAACAGAGGGGAGCCAGTCACTGGGAAGCCTCACAAAGGAAAGCTAATCACTGAGACACACATTACAGGCAATGGCCTTCCATTGAGGCAACTCTCAAAAAAGAAAGTCACTGAGGCACCAATTATGAGGAGTTCAGTCACTGGGGCTGTGATCCAAGGTGAGGGCTAATCACTGTGGCACTAATCACAGAGGAGGGCACAGTCTCTTGGGCACTCATCATAGGGCAGCCAGTCCCTGACACACCTGTCACAGAGGAAGACTAGTAACTGAAGCACCAATACCAGAGAAGGGCCAGGCACTTAGGTACCCATTTGGAAGAGGGTCAATCACTTGGGCAGTAATACCAGAGAATGGCCAGTCACTGGGGTCCCCATCACTGAGGAGACCCAATAAGTGAATCATCCATCACAGAGGATGACTGGTCCCTGGGGTACCCATCACAGAGAAAATCCAGTCACTTGAGTATCTATAACAAAGCTAGAGTAGACAGTGAGATACCCATCACAGAAGAGTATCAGTCTCTTGGTTATCTATCATAGTGAAATTTATCAATTTATAATAGTGAAGAGCCAGTAATTGGGGCACACAACACGGAGAAGGCAAGTCACTAGGGTACTCATCACAGATTAGGGCAAATCACTGGGTAACAGATTAGAGGACAGCCAGTAACTGGAGCCGTGATCATAGAGGAGGTCAAGTCAATGGGACACCAAACACAGAGGATGGTCAATCAGAATGTCACATATTACAGACATCACAGAGGACTGCCAGTTATTTGGGGCCCCAATCATAGAGGAGGCCAAGTCACTGGGCTAGCTATAACAATGGAGATCAAGTGACTGTGGCACTCATCACAGAGGAGGGCTAGACAGTGAGACAGCTATCACAAAAGAGGGATAGTCACTGAGGCACCCTTTAAAGAGTAGGTCCAGTCACTGGGGCACCATTACAAAGGAAGACTGGTTGTTGGTTTACCCATCGCAGAAGAGGATCAGTCCCCGGGAGGGGGGTTACAGAGGAGGGCCATTCACTCTGTCACCCAGCACATAGTAGCGACAATTGCTGTAGTACATATTATACAAGGTTACAAGTGACTGGGTATCTGTAACAGAGGGTAACCCATCACTGGGACACCCATCATAGAAAAAAGACAGTGCCTGGGACACCAAATGCAGAAAAGGATGAATCATTTGAACACCAATTATGGAGGAGGCCCAGACACTGGAACACCTATCACACAGGAGGGCTAGTCAGTGGAGCAGCCTATTTGGAGAAGTACTAATCTCTGGGAAACCAATCAGAGAGGAGTCCGAGTCACTGAGGAATCAATTCTGAAGGAAATCAATGACATCTATCACAGACGAGGGGGCTTCTTAGTGGAGCACACGTAATATATGAAGGCCAGTCACTGGGGCACCCATCACAGGGAAGGCACAGTCACTTGGGCTAACATTATGGAAAAGGTCCTGTCATATGGGCACCCATCACAAAGGAGGGTCAGTAAATGGAGCATACATTATGTAGGAGACTCAATAAATGCGACACCCATAACAGAGGAGAACTATTCCCTGGGGAAACAATTATGGAGGAGACCCAGGCTCAGGGAAGGCCGCCTTACTGAGGCATCCATAATGGAGGGTGAACAGTCACCAGGGCATTAATATGGAGGAGGTCCATTCACTTTGGAACTTATCACAGAGAAATGCCACTCACTGGTACATTCCTCACAGAAGAGAGATTGTCACTGGACACCCATTTTAAAGGAGGATCAGTCTCTTGTCACCCATCACAGAAGTAGGCTAGTTACTTGGTTATCAATTATTGAGGAAGTCTAGGCATTGAGACAACCATCACAGATGACAGCAATAATGTACCTGGACAGCAACCACACAGGATGTCCAGTAATTAGGGCACCAATCACAGAGGAGTGGCTGTCATTGGGGTTCACAACCAGAGCAGGGTCAGTCACTGGCACCATGCATAGAGGAAGACTAGTCGCAAGGGCACCCATCAAAGAAGAGGCTCAGTAACTGGGACACCCATCAGGAGGAGGGTTTATCATTGTGGAACCATCATAGCAGAGACCCAGTGAGTGGGGTACAAATTATGACATGGACCAGTCAATTGGTATACTCATTACAGAGAAGAACCAGCCACTGGGGCACATATCACACAGGAGGGACAGACACAGGGACACCCATCACAATGGAGAGATAGTCACTGAAGCACCCATTGTTGAAGAGGCCTCATAAGTGGCATACCCATCATAGAGGAGGGTTTGTCACTAGCATAACCTTTAAGGAGGAGTGCCAGACACTGCAGCACCAGTCACACAGGAAGGACAGACACAGGGACACAAATCACAATCAAAGGTTAGTCACCAGGGCATCCGTTATTGAAGAGGTTTCATAAATGGGGCACCCATCATAGAGGAGGGCTTGTCACTAGCATAAGCATTATGGAAGAGTACCAGTCACCACAACACCAGTCACACAGTAGGCCTACTCACTGGAGCACCCAAAATGTAGAAAGAGGACCAGTCACTTGGAAATCCAGTCATTGGAGTAACCATCACAGAAGAGGGCCATCATTGGGACACCCATCATAGAGGAGAGTCAGGCACTGTGGCAGCAATGACAGAGTACAGTCAGTCACTTGGACACTAATCACATAGGAAAGTCAGTCAGTGGGGAATCCATTACAAAGAAGAAGTAGTCACTGAGGAACACATCACAGATGAGGACATGTCAGTGAGGCATCCGTCAAATTGATGGACCACGTCTTGGTACACCTAATATAGAGGAAGCCCAGCACTTCAGCATTTATCATAAAGGAACAGCAGTCACTGGGCACAAAACACAGAAGAGAGCTAGTCACTGTGACACTCATCACAGATGAGGTCTTGTTACTGGGGCACTCATCATATATGAAGTTCAAACACTGGGGCAGCAATTACAGGTTAGACCCAGTCATTGGAGCCCACATTAAGGAAGAGACCCAGTCAGTGGAGTACCAGTCACCAAAAAGGGTCAATCACTAAGGCATTCTTCACAGTTGAGGGACAGTCACTTGGGCAACCATCAGACAAGAGAGACTGCCATGGTGACCAAAATCAGGGAGAAGAATCTGTCACTGGGGCACCCATCACAGGGGACAATCAGACACCACCACACCCAATAGAAAGGACTAGTCACTGTGCTGCACATGCAGACAGGGCAATTCAGTAAGGCACCAATCACAGTAGTATCTGGTGCATCCATTAGGAGAATCTCAGTCAGTGGGGCTCCAATGAAAGAAAGGGCCAGTAACTTGGGTAGCCCTCAAGGGGAACCAAAGACAGTCTTGTACTCAACACAGAGGAGAATCAGTCCCTGGGGATTTATTCACAGAAAAGGGTTAGTCACTGAGAAATCCATCAACATCAGGGACAGTCACTGTGGCTCCCAGAGGATGGCCTGTCATTGGAACACTAATCACAGAGGTGACCCAACACCGCAGCACTATCATGGAAGAGAACCGGTCACTGTAACACTGTAACACCCACCACAGAGGAGGTCTATTTACTGGAACATTCATCATCTGTGCAGGTCTGTCAATGGGAATCAATCAAAAGGGAGGCCAAATAACTGGGACAAACATTATGGTGGATGCCCAAACATGGGGACACTCATCACAAATGAGGGTCAGTCAGTGGGGCAACCAATATGCAGGAAACCTTGAAAAAGGGACATCCATCACAGAGGAGACCTAGTCAAACGGCAACCATTATGGAGGAGGGACATAATGGCACTAAGCTCAAAAGTGGCCCAATCACTGGGGCAGCCAGGATGGAGAAAGGTTAATCCCTGAGGTAACAACATGTAAAAGGTCCCAGCATTGAATCAACCATCACAGAAGAGAGCCAGTAACTGGAACACACATATTGAATGGGGCCAGACAATGGTTAACAATAAAGTGGTAGTCTACTCATTGGGGCACCAAGTAAGGAGGAGGGCAAGTCACTGGGAAAACCCTCATATGAGGACAAGTTACTGGGGCAACCTTCACACAGTAGGGGCTGTCACAAGGACACTTGTCAGAGAGGAGGGTATACAATGAAACATTTATCAAAGACCAGGACCAGGCTGCAGGGGTCCTGCCCTGCTAGGACTGGGGGTACCTTGGTAGGTGAGATGATGTCAGTGATTAAACTGGAGGGATAGATATAAAGAGAAAGAAAGGGGGAGAAAGAAAAAGACTGGACTCCTGCTCAAGTGACCAGAAGCCATTTATTGAATGTTATCCCGGGGCTTTTATCCCCAAACTCTGCAAAGTTATCATGACGGGAACTCCTGCTGCTATGGTTAAACAAAAGGTAGTATATGCCTTTCACATGAACAGGTCCAGGTGCACACAGGACACCCCCCATTCTCAAGCAGATGTATTTTTCAAAGATAAAGAAAAACATGGAATTCTTATCCAGTTTCTATGTACTCTTAATTGTTTATTGCTTTATAACATCATTCAACACTTACACCTGAAACCAACATAATGATATATTACATTTTACTATTCTATGCTAATTCAAACTGGTTTCTATAAAACAGTTGATGCTATGGTTACACTCTCCTAGCACAAACCAGCCTAATTCAAACTTCACTGGCCCCTCTGAATCAAACTGAACTAACCACACTTCTATAATAAAATGGTTACTAAAGTTTTCTTAATCTATATAAACTATATTCTAAAACCTATATGTATAAATTTCTAAAATTACATTAAGAGAACATGTGACTTGCACTAAGCCTCCTCAATGTGACTCAAAGTTAAACTCAAATTGTTTAAAAGCAAAAACCATAAACCATGGAAAACGGGAACAATAGACTCCCAAGTTATCTGTGTTCGCTCCGGAGTCCTCTGTTAGAGCCGGCAGGAGTCTTTCCTGGCGTGCCAAGTGGAAAAGGAGTGAGGGAATGGGATCAACAACTCCTGAACACATCCTAGTAGTCTCGGGGTCAATGGACCTTCCTGATCCCTAACACTCAGTGGGCCTCCGTGGCCGGCTCCAACACCAGGCACTCTGGCATTTGTTACAGGGTTTGAACAGTCACTGAGACACCAATAATAAAGAAGGGCCAGTCACTGGGGCATCCATTACAGAGGAGTTACAGTAATGGGAATATCCATCACAAAGGAGAGCAAGTCACTGGGGCACCCATTATTGAGGAGACCCAGTATGTGGGACACAGCCACTGAGAACGGCTGGTCATTGGGCAAACACTATGGAAGTACAGCAGTCAAGAGGGTGCCAGTCACAAGGAGACCAAGTACATGAGGCACCAATAATGGATGATATCCAGTCAATGGGGTACTCATGGAGGAGGTCCAGGCACTCTCACAGAGAACAGTCATCACAGAACAAAATCAGACACTGGGTCACAAATTATAGAGGAGGCCAGTCACTGAGGCACATATCACAAAAAGGTTACTCACTGGGGCCCTCATAAGAGAGAAGACCAGGTCATAGAGACAACCATCACAAAGGAGAGCCAGTCACTGGGACACCCATCAAAAACTACAGGCAGCCACGACGCACACAACACAGAGGTAGGCCAGTCACTGGGGCAGCCATCACAAACTACAGGCAGTCACTGAGGCACACAACAAATAGGATGGCCAATCAATAGAACACTCATTAGGAGGGGCTCAATTACTGGTTTTCTCATCACTGAGGAAAGCTAGTAACTGGGATAATAATCACAGAGGAAGCAAAGGCAGTCTGGTACCCATAAAAAAGGAGGAAAAACTCACTGGGGAATTTTTCAGAGAAAATGATCATTCACTGGGACACATATCACATTGGAGGGCCAGTCACTGGGGATCCCATTATAGAAGAGTCCAAGTCACTGGGGCATCTATCATAGAGGAGTGCCTATCACTGGGACACTCATCACAAATGAAAGTCAATTGCTTGTGCACCCAAAACTGAGGAGGCTTAGTCACTTGGATAGGAAATATGGAGGAAGCCCAGATACTGGAACACCCATGACAGATGAGGATACTCAATGGGGCACCCTACTTGGAGGAGAATCTGTCACTGGGGCACCAATCACAGAGGATACCTTGTCAATGGAGCACCCATTATGGAGGAGGTGCTGTCACTTTGACACACATCACACAGAAGGGTTGGTCATTGTGGCTTCCATCATATATGAAGACTTATCACTGGGAGATAAGTCACAGAGGAGGCCGTCATTGGGGCACACATAATGGAAGATGTCCAGTCACTGGGACACCCATAAAATTAAGGAGTAGTCATGAAGGCACCAATTATGGATGAGGCCCAGTAAGTGAGACACCTATCACAGAGGACAGTTAGTGGAGGAGGAACTGTAACTGGGCACCAATTCGAGAGGAGGAGCTATAACTGGGACACCCCTATGCAGGAGGACCAGTCACTGGAACACTGATATGGCAGAGGCCCAGTCACTGAGTCACTGATCACAGATGATGACCAGTCACTTGAGTGGGAACCACATTTTGGAGAAAGGTCAGTCACTGATCACCCATCACAGAGGTGGACTAATCACTGGAACACCAATTTTGGAGATGGGTAGTCACTAGGACAACCAAGACAGATAAAGGCCAGTCACTGCAGAACCTATCACACAGTAGGCCCAATCAATAGGGCACCCATCACAGAGAAGAGACCGTTACTGTGGCACAAATCATAGAGGAGGGCCAGTCAAAAAGGCACACATCATAAAGGAAGGCTAGTCACCAGGACACCCATTATAAAAGAGGGCTTGTCACTGTGGCACCCATCAGAGATGAGAGACAGTCACAAACGAATGCATCAAGGAGCGTGGTTAGTAACCAGAAGGCTCAGTACAGAGTGTGTCTCGTCCCTGGGACATCCATCACACATGAGGAAAAGTCACATGAGCACCTATCACAAAGGAGGAATAATCACTGAGGCAAGCATTATTTAGGATGTCCAGTAAGTGGGACTCCAATCACAGAAGGAGGTTAGTCACTGGGCAATCATTACAAACAAGTGCCTGTCACTATATCAGCAATCATAGAGTAGGCCCAGTCACTGGGGCACTCAAAATGGAAGAGGGAAAGTAAGAAGACACACATTATAAGCGAGGCTCAGTCACTGGGGCAACTGTAACAGAGGAAGACCAGTCATTGGGGAACCCATCACAGAGGAGTGACAGTCACTGTGGTACATATTTTAGAGGAAGGCCTGTCACTGGGGCATACAGGATAGAAGGAGGCTACTCACAATTGAAAGCCAGTCACTGAGACAACAATCTCCGAGGAGAACTAGCCAATAGGGCTCCCTTAATGGAGGAACACCATCACTGGGGCACACATTATGGAGGAGGCCTCCTCACAGTGGCAACCATCACAGAGGAGAGCCAGTTACTGAGACACTCATCACAGAGAACCAGACACAAAGGAGATCCTGTAACTCATAGTTAGTAAGTCATCCATTATGGCTGAGGATTAGTCACTGGTGCACCTATCAAAAGAAGACAAACAGTCATTGTGATACCCATTTCAGAGGAGGGCCAGTCACTAGGGCACATAGTATGGAGGAGAACCAGTCACTGGAGCACCCATCACAGAAAAAGAACATTCATGTGGGCACCCATCAAACAGGAGAGTGAGTCACTGGACAACCATAAGACAGGAGAGCAAGTCACTGGGGCACCCATCACAGTGGAAAACCAGTCACTAAGACACACTTCACAGACAAAGTCCAGTTACTGAGACGACCATCAAAAAGGAGGACCAGTCTCTGGGGCATCAATTAGGAAGGACTCAATTATTGGGACGCTGAAAAGAAAGAAGGATCAGCAACTTGAGTAGCCATCACAGAGGTGCAATTTAAGTTTTGTTTGGTACCCATCACAGAGGATGCTATTCACTGGAGCACCTATCATAGAGGAAGGACAGGCCCAGAGGCACCTATCACAGAGAAATACCAGTCAAAGAAGCACCCATCACAGAGGAGAGTAAGTCACTAGGGAAACCAAAAGGAGAAGGCCAGTCACATGGACACCCAACTAGAGAAGGGCTAGACACTTGAGCACACATATGGAGGAGAGCTAGTGCCTGTGATAGACATCACAGAGGAGGACCTCTCCCTGGGGTACCCAACACAGAGGAGGTGTTTTTACTGTACACACATCACAGAAGTGGGATCACTAGGACAGTCATCAAAGACTAGGGCTAGTTAATGGAGAACGCATCACAGATGAGAATTAGTTACTAGGACTTCAATCACAGAGGAGGTGTAGTTACTGGGCATCAATCACAAATTAGCACCAGTCACTGGAACAGCAATCACTGGAGAAAGACAGTCACTGTGACACCCATCATAGGGGCAGAACAGCCTCTGAGATACCCATAATCCAAGAATACCAGTCACTGGAGTCCCCATCACATAGGTGGACCAGTGATGGAGACAGCCTTCACAGAAGAGGGTTAGTCACTGGGACACCCAACACAGAGGTGAGTAATTCACTATGGCACCCATAATAGAGGTGGACTAGTCACTAGGAAACCCATTATAAAGGAGGGTCAGTCATTGGAACCACCCTTCACACAGGAGGACTAGTAACTGGGGCACCCATTATGGTGAATGGCTTGTCACTGTGGAGCAAGCAACAGGAGGTCCAGTGCCTTACCAGTCATAATGAAGAATGGAAACTCACTTTGACAATCATAATAGAGGAAGCTCTGTCACTTGAGCATCAATCACAAAGGAGATCCTGTAACTCATTCACCCATAAGAGGAAGACCAGGCACTGATGCAGTTATCAAAGTAGAGAGCTACTCACTGGAGCAACCCATATGAAGGAGATTCATTCACTTACATAAGTAAAACAGAGGAGAGTCAGTCACTGGGACACCCATCACAAAAGAGGCACCGTCACTGAAGCACTCGTTAGGGGGAGGCCTAATTACTGGAGCACACTTTACAAAGGAAATCTGGTAACTTGGGCTCACATCACAGAAGAGACCCTGTCACTGAGTGACCTATCACAGTGGAGGGCCTGTCCATCAGTTACCCATCACAGAGGAGGCACAGTCACTAGGTCTTCCATCAGAAGGAAGGTCAATCACTGAGGGCACTGATTACAGAGTAGGGCCAGTCCTTGGGGTACTTATCACAGATGAGACCTAGTCACTGGGACACCTATCACTGAGGAGGACTAGTAACTGGGAAACCAATCACAGATGAGCTATTCAATGAGGCACTAAACACAGAGGAGGTGCAGTCACTGAGACAACCATAAATGAGGAGGGTCAGTCATTGGGAAAGTATTCACAGAAAAGACCAGTCACTTGGGCAAGCATCACAGAGGACCAGTCACTGGACACACAACACAGAGAAGGGGCTGTCACTGAATCACTCATAATAGAAGAGCACGTGTCAATGAGGCACCCATCAGTGAGGCATGTCAGTCATGGGGCACAACTCACATAGTAGAGTTCGTTAGTTGAGCACCAAATAAGGAGGAGGTCCAGTCACTGGGTCATCTATTCCAAAGGAGGACTTTTCACTGGGGCACTGAATTTGGTGGAGGGCCATTCACTGGGGCACGAATCACAAAAGAAGAACAATCAATGGAGCAATGATTAAGGAAGAGAAACAATAACTGTACACCCTTCACAGAGAAGGGTCATTGACAAGGGCACCCATTCCAAAGTAAGTCTAGTCACTTGGGCATCCATTTTGGAGAAGTTCCAGTTACTAAAGCACCTATCACAGGAGCACCAATCATATATGAAGACCTGCCACTGGGGCATCATCACAGAGAAGACCAAGTCACTAAGGTACAAAATGGGGAAAATATCTCTGAGACATTTGTCATAGAAGAGGGAAAATCATTAGGGCACCTATCACATATGAAGCTCAATCACTGGGGTGCCAATCACAAAGGATACAAAGTCTTGAGGAACACATTACAGAAGAGGCAAAATCACTGGAAAGCCAATCACCAATGAGGGAGAGTTACTATATCATACAGTATGAAATGGCACAGTATGTGGGACACCCATCACAGAGGAGGGCTACTCACCAGGGCACTAGGGCATAAATCACAGAGGAGCTATTCAATGAGACACTAAACACAGATTAGAGGTAGTCATAGAGGCACTCTTAAAAGAGGAGGGTTAGCCACTGGGGGACCCATCAGCTAGAATGACCTATCACTACTGAACCCATAATGGAGAATGAACAATCATTTGGACACCCATTATGGAGGAGAACCAGTTATTAGGACACCCATCACAGAGGAAGAAGTGTCAGTAGGGCACCCATTATGGAGGAGGTCCTGTCACTGTGGCACTAATTGCCAAGAAGACCCAGCCACTGGGAAGTTCATAATGAAGGGAGAATAGACAATGGGAAACACATTATGTAGGGGAAACAGTCAGTGGGGTAGGGATCACAGAAGAAAGCTTGTCACTGAGGCACTCAAACCAGAGGAGAGTCAATCATTTTGGAAATTTTACAGAGTGCCAGTTACTGGGGAACAAAACACAAAGGCGAACCAGTTACTGTAGCACCCATCAAATACGGGGTATATTCACTGTGGATCTATAACAGAGGAGGCCAAATCATTAGGGCATCCATTATGGAAGAGATCTAGTCACTGGGGCATCTATCACAGAGGAAGCACCATCACTGTTGCACCTATCACAGAGAAGTGCCAGCTACATAGGCACCCATCACAGATGAGAGTGAGTCATTGGGGCACACATTCGGAGTAGGAACAAGCACTGGCACACCCATCACAGAGGAGTGCTAGTCACCTAGGCACCCATCACAGAGTAGACCTAGTCACTGGGAACCCACCAGAGATAAGAACTAGTCACTGGGGAACCGATTGCAGATAAAGTTCAGTCACAGGGACATAGATTACAGGGAAGGTCAGTCCCTGGAGTCGCAATGCCAGATGAGGGCCAGTCACTGGAGCTCAGATTCCACAGGACAACCAGTCACTGGAACATGAATAATAGAGGAGGACCAGTCAATAAGGCACAAGGAGGTACAGTCATTAAGACACTCATCACAGCAGATGGCCCACTACATTAACAGCCATAACAGAAATTGGACAATTAATGGGGCGCCCATCATAGAGGGGTGCTAGTACTGGGCACCCAACACAAAGGAGAGACTGTCACTGGATATCCATAATAGAGGAGGGCCAATAATAGAGGTACCCACCACAGAGTTGCATCAGTCACAGGGGATGAATAAGCACACAGAATGAATAAGCACTGTGGCATTATAGCAGTGGCCCAGTCACTGAGGAATCTATCATGGAGGACTATTCCCTGGGGCATCCAATATGGAGGAGGACCAGTCTCTGTGGCATAAATCAGAAAGCAAGCCTGGTCAATAGAGCACCTATTTTGTGGAGGTCAAAACACTGGAATATCCTTCACAGAGAAGGATCGGTCACTAGACATGCATTATGGAGGAGGACAAGGAATTGGGGCACTCCTCACAGGAGGACTGGTCACAGGAACACACATTTGGGGGGAGGCCAAGTCACTGTGGTACACAAAATGGAAGACGCCTAGTCACTAAGACACCCATTGCAGAGGAAAATTAGTCACCGGGGCACTCATCATATTTGAAGGCCAATCACGGGCCCCAATTATAGAAGAGGCACAATCACTAAGACAACATTCTCTAAGAATGGTCAATTACTCTGGCACCCATCACAATGGAAGGTTAGTCACTAGGGCACCAATCATAGAGGAGTGCTAGTTATTGCAGTACATATTATAGAGAAAGGGGTCACTGTGGCATACTTTACACAGGAGAGTAAGGCACGGGGACAAAAATCACAAAGGGGGCTCAGTCAATGGGGTACACATTATGGAGGGTGTCCAGTGAGACAGCTATAACAAAGAAGTGTCCATAAAAGGGGCACTCTTTCAGAGGAGGCCCAGTAAGTGGGATAACAACAACAGAAGAGAGCTAGTCACTGGGGCAGCCATTATAATAGAGGAACAGACATGGGGTAACCGATTGCTGAGGAGACCCTGTGATCAGGGCACCCATAATGGAGGAGGATCTGTCACTGAGGATCCCATTACGGTATAGGCCCTGTTACTGGAACACACATCACAGATGTGGGCTATTCAATAGGGTACACACTATGGAGGAAGTCCAGTCACTGGTTTACCAATCACCAAGAAGGCTCAGTCACTGAGGCACCCATATTGGAGGAAAGCAAGTTACTGTGGCATCTATTATGTAGGAGACACAGTCACTGGGGCAGTTATCAGAAAGGAAAGCTAGTAACTGGGGTACATCTAACAGAAGAGGACACTTTTCTTAGAGGAGGGCCTCTCACTGGGGCACCAATCACATAGGAGGGCTACTCAGGGACAAATATTATAGAGGAGGTACAGTCACTGAGGCATCTACCACAGAGGAGGAACATTCACTGGGGCACCCATCATACAGGCTTAATCACTGGGCCACCTATCAGAGAAGAGAATCAGTCACTGTGACATCCGTCAAGAGGAAAGCAACTCACTGTGGCACTCATAACAGAAGAGAGTTTGTCATTGGGATGCCAATTATTTAGAAGGCCTAGTGACTGAGACACCCACCACAGAGAAGGATTAGCCAACATAGCACCCAATCTGGATGAGTGCCAGTCACAGAGGCAACAAGCAGAGAGGATTGTCAGTCAATGGAGCACTTATTTTGGAGGAGGCCCATTCACTGGGATGCCCATCACAGAGGAGGGCCAGTCACTGAGGCAGCCATTATGTAGGAGGTCCTATAATTGAAGCGCAAATCACAGGAAATAACTAGTCATTTAAGCACCCATAATGGAGGAGGACCAGTTACGAGGACAATCCTCTCAAGAAAGGGTTAGTCACTGGGGCACCCATAACAGAGGAGACCAGACATTGGGCCACCAATCACTGGGACATCCATTATGGGGGAGGGAGTCACCATTATACTCATTCCAGATGATGTATTGTCACTGGGCCACCTATCACCAAGGAGAGACATTCACTGAGGCACCTATCACAGAAGAGAGCCAGTCAATAGCCACTCATCACAGAGGAGTGCCAGCCACTGAGACATCTATCACAGAGGAAGATTTCTAAGGGCAGGCACATATCCAGAGGAGTCAGTCACTAGAACACCCAATAAAAAGAGGGCCAAACACTGGGGCACTAATCAAAGGGGAGAACATATCACTGGAACACCCATCACAGAGGCGTATGGCTCAATGAAGCAATAAAAAAGAGAAGGGGAAGTCACTGAGGCACCCATCACAGAGAAGTTTCAGTCACTGGAATAGCTATAACAGAAGAGAGGTAGTCACTGGGGCACTCTTCACACAGAAGGACAAATCACTAGCACATCCATCAGAGAGGAGGGGCAGTCACTTGGTCACCCATAACAGAGGATGGCCAGTAATTGAGGCAACCATACTAACGAGGATCAGTCATGGGGGCACACATAAAACAGGAGTGCCAGTCAAGGAGAAACCCCTCAGAGAGGAGTGCTATTCACTGAAACATATACAGAGGAGGGGTTATCACTGTGGCACTGATGAAGGAGGATGGTCTGTCACAGGGGCACCCATTTTGAAGCAGGGCCTGTAACTGGGACAGCCATCACAGAGGGGAACCATAACTTAGAAGGGACAATCTCTGGGAAAACCATTACCAAGAAGAGATTACCACTGGTGTAACCACTATGGAAGAGTGTCAATTACTGTGACACCCATCAAAAAGAAGGCTAATCACTAGGGCTGATATTATGGAGGAGGTGAAATCAAGGGAGTGTTGGGAGCCAACATCTATAGCTACATGGTTGAGGTCTGTAAAGGCCCATCTGGAAGATCGCCTCTGACATAGGATATCAGTTATACCTATAATATTGGCATGTGATTAGTGATCAGTGTGCATACATGGCAGGAAAATTTATAAGTAAATCTCTATACACCTGATGGAAAGTTGCACAGTAGAATTATTTTATATGACCTTGTCTCTTCTAAGTCGTACTTTTTTCTAGATATTTTTAAACTTCTATTTCCTTGTAGACTGGTTAGTCAGCTCTTGTTCCCAAAGGCAGTTTCTCCTGGGATTAAGATTAGAAACTAAATTATCATAATAGTATTATTGCCCTGCCTCTAGCCAGGCAGGACGTTTTTCTAGTTTTGTTACATGCCGAAACTCTGTTTGCTTCAGCCCGTGGTCATTGTCATGGTAACCGTGCAGCCCATTATC
>NW_007231096.1:0-1231 GCF_000164805.1 Carlito syrichta | reverse complement strand
AACTTATAGATTATAGTGTTAAGTTGATAATATCAACCGTTAAAAAATATTAGGAGTCAGTGAACTTGGATTGAACCTAGAGTTAACTTAGAAAGTTTTTGTATTAATCAGGGTTTAGAACAAAGAGTATAATATGAATGATTTATTGAACACTATGGAAGACATTTTTGAACAATTGAAATTGTGCACCTGTGACCTTGATGTGAGTTTTGTGAAGCACGTCAGGCATCATGGAGTTCAAATTGTTTGCTCGAAACTTGCAGGTCTCGTGGTGGTCTTGTGATGCATGGTTTGTAAAGCACGGAACTTGTACGCCCCTTGCAAGTGATTATCACACTGCTGGAGGGTATAGAAAATGGTATATAAGTTGGAAAAGGTTTGAATAAAATTGGCTTCAGTCCTGATCAGACTGTTCCCAGAAGAACTGCCTCCGAGTGGTCTTCTCGCCATCTCCTGATTCTCTGGTGCGGGTCCTAACCCATCCTTGGTCAGTGTTGGTCACCGACAAGGGAGCACAAACACCAAGGAGGCACAGTCACTAGTGCACTCATAAAGGAAGAGGACATCCATTTTGTAGAAGACAGAGTCAACGGGGCAAAAATCACAGAGGAAATCTAGTCACTGAAGCACCCATTACAGAGGACGATCAGTCTCTGGTGTAGTTTTAGCAGAGGTTGACCAGACACTGTGTACACATCATAGAGGAAGCTCAGTCATTGAGGCACCCATTGAGAGGAAAAACAGTCACAGTAGAAGGTCTAGATTCTTGGCAACCAACACCGAGTATAGACACTCACTGAGACATTCATCACAGAGAAAGGCTTCTAACTGAGATAACTGTCCCATAGTAGAGTCAGTCATGGAACATCCAATAGAAAGAGGGTCAATTACATGGGAATGATCGCATCAGAGGGTAAGACATTGGGACACCCATCATAGAGGAGTATGGGTCAATAAGGTACTAAACACAGAGGATTAACAGTCAGTGAGTCACCATCACAGAAGAAAAGCCTATCACTGGGAACGCACTAACAAAATAGGCCAGCCCAGTAAATGGGCCAACCATTACAGGGAGAGTCACTCACTGAATCATCATCACAGAGGAGAATCTGTCACTGGGATATCTATTACAGAAGAGAGGCAGTCCCTGAAGCACCCATAAAAGAGATGTGACAGTCATTGGAGCACACATAACAGAGGCGGGCAAATCATGGAGTCACCCTTCACAGAG
>NW_007231095.1:546122-563636 GCF_000164805.1 Carlito syrichta | reverse complement strand
GGGGCTGGGACCGGAGACTTCCACACACGAGTAGAACGGCAGCAGTGGGGGGAGGGGCGCAATATCTGGCCTTGTGTGGGACTGAAGTTCCCGGGCCTGACCCCAGCGCGGTTGGTGGTGGGCTGGGGGATGGGGGTAGCGAAGTGATAGCCTTTTTGGGAACTCACGTTCAGAGAATCTCACCAGTTCACCTATGCCGTCGCCATCTTGCCTGTCGATCAATTTTGGTGTCTTTGAGTGCTTCTGCTATTTTTTGTTTCACCTCTTTCACATCAGCAAAACGTTTCCCTTTGAGGACTTTTTTCATCCAGGGAAACAAAAAAAGTCACTTGGGGTGAGATGGGGTTTATAGGGAGGATAGGGCATGGGGGTCTGTTTTTGGTGAAAAGCTGCTGAGCACTCAGCGTGGTGTGGGCAGGTGTGCTCATAAATCACCCATCAGGAAATGGGAAAAACAGTTGAAGGAATCTCCAAAAAAATTTACTGAAGCCAACAGCAGCATCTCACAACAGTGCTAGTTGGTACACTGATACTGATGGCTTCCTAGAACACTTACCTGGAGGAAGCCTGTACTACAAGGGGCCTGCCCTCCAAAAGATAATTCCAGTTTTGGGGTGGGTCCCCTCATGTGTGTGTGTTTGTGTGTGTGTGTGTGTGTGTGTGTGTGTGTGTGTGTATACATATATACATATATATATATACATATATACTTTTTCCTTTTCTCTGCACTTGCAACATAGAAAATGAACACTGCTGAAGAAAGTGATGCCACAGGGTGAATGGCATCACCAAAAATGCATAATCAATGTTTGAAGAGGGCTCAACTGTCCTCTGGAATCCTCCTGTGTCACACTTCACTCTCTGGGATGAAAACTTTCAGCCCTTTCTGTGCTCCAATTGTGTCCTGCTGCTACCCCTGCATTTGGTCCGGAGCCTGTGCTGTCCAGTATAGTGGCCCCCAGTCACATGTGCCTATTTACATTTATACTCATTAAAATTAGAGATAATTGAAAATTAGCCTCATATCAAGTACTGAATCACCACATGTGGCTGGTGCCTGCTATATTGTACAGTGCAGGCATGGATCATTTCCATCATCACAGAAAGTTCTGTTAGATGGCATTGGTCTAGAATCTCCATTCACAGGTAAAATTGAAGCCACTAAAAAGGAACTTGGTCAGTTTCTTGCCCGTATAGGCTCTCATATCTATCTCCTGCTACATAAGAGCTAGAGTCTTTTCACTTGGCTAAGGTCAAGTAACCCACCTGTGCTCTTCCTTATCTTGCCTTGTCCCCTAAGAACTGTGACTATGACACATTCCTTCTTTCCACTATACATGTAACAAGTTTTGTCTCAATCAGGTCGTTCACATGAGCATTCAATCATTGACAAGTATTTCCAACTTGAGCTAGCAAGACACACAAAAAACAAAACACCCAGCAGAAATCCTGGCCCCCAGGGCTCCCCTCCCCCCAGCTACCACCAAGAACTCTCTCTCTCTTCCTTTTTCATCAGGTTCTTATAAATAAGTTATTTGTGTCCCTGCCTCAGTTTCCTCACTTCCCACTCGACAAGTCACACCATCTGGTGTCCTTCCTCTTAATTTCCACCTAAATGACTTTTTCTAAGGTATCTGGGGGTCCAGTAGACATTTTTAGGTTTCCAACTGACTTGACCTTGTGGCTGTTGCTGCTAATGATTGCTACATCTCTACAGAGCACCCTCTTCCTTGGTACAGGGAACCAGAAACACCCGGTCTCTTCTGGCAGCAGCTTTTCTGCACTGTCTGCTGAAGTTCATCTGACTCTGCTCAGTATTGGACTGCCAGGGTTCCTTAAGGTTTAGTTCTGGCTTCTCCTCTCGCCTTAATCTACCTGCTCACCCCAGGTGACCCCACACCCACAGCTTTTGTCAATATTTCTATCACAGAATTCTTGTTGTATTTATTGGCTGTGGCCTTTGCTAAGGATAGATTTTTATATGAACACCAAATACATGCATATATATATATATACATATATATATATATTAAAAAAATCAAACACATCTCTTACAGCTCTTATCTATTCTATTTTTATTTCACTTTTTATAGCTTAATGAATTTTAATAGCAAACTTACAGGAATAGTCCAGAAGACAGATGACATTAAAAACATGTACTTGCATGTAGGACAACTCAGAAAAGTATAGTGAATGGAAGGAATCTACTGTATGATAAAAATGCTACCAACACCATTTAGTTGCCATCCATAAGAAATTTACTTCTTTAAAAAAAAAATCCCAATGCTGGTATTGCCCAGAAAAATTTAGCTGGTTTATTTATAATTGTTATAAAGTTGAACTGCTGAAACTTGTTCATTGAGACATTTTGACTTGCATTCAAGCTTTACATTCCTGCTGTTATATTAGAAATTCACATAAAATGAAAATAGAAAAACTGTCAGTACCTGATTTCTGTCCCTCATTTTTCCACTCACGAAGATATACTTAGGTACCTTTTGACCCCATGGGGGGAGGGGGGCAAAATCTAATGTTCAGAACTACCAATACCAAGAAGAAATATATTTTTTTTTTTTTGGAGAATGAAATATTTTCCATCATAGTGGAGTCAAGCACGTTCTCTATATACCTGTGTGCTAACTGGATGTCCTTTGGTATAATTGTTACACATTTGGCATGGATTGGTGTCTTCAAAAAGGTCAACCAATAGGCTCACTTGCCTCCTGCAAAGCACCAGTAGCTGAGCTCTGGAAGTGCGGAAATCTTCTGTATTTCACTTTACTCTCTGGGAGTGAAGTCCTGAGCAATTTCTCACACCAGATGCTGGAAAGGAAGTTTGCGAAGCCAAAGTTCAGTGGGCTACTGGCAACATCTAATTTCACAGAGAGCCCCAAGACCAGGCCTATCACGATGAGTTTTCTTCAGCCCTCCAGTAGAGGATGCACTCTTGCGAGTGGCTTTTGCAGCCAGTGGCAGTTGCAGCCAGTTGCAGCCAGTGGGTGATTCACCACTGGTCGATTTGTGGGCAGCCTGCTTTGTATGAGCCAAGGTACAGAGACCTCCTTACTCTTCCCCTTTCTCCTTCGGCTGGAGCTTGGTGAGCTAGAGGCAGTGCTGACATTGGAGAGCGCTGGTGGCATGGCATCAACTGCGAACACAATTCATTGTATTTCATTTTGAAGAAAAGGCTGGTAAGGACTCATTCAGTTGATTTTGTGGCTCACCAATGAGTTGTCCCTCAAAAATTAAAGCACAGACACACACAAACACACACACTGAGGTATATACATCAATTAACAATAAGTCATGTTTTCAGCTCATACCGTTCCTGTGGCTTCGTGACCCAGATGCACTATACCACTGCTTTTCAGAATTCTGGTGTATTTCTACTTGCATTTCTCAAGGTCACCTAACTAAGCATGTCTAAGACTAAACTTGAGGTGCCCCTCAGAGGCCTCTGCCTGGTTCACATCTCCCTTTCGGTCTTGCTTTTTAAGTTTTCCCTTCTTTAGTGAATGGCACGACCATTCTGTTTCTTCAATTGCAAATTTTGGACATGTGCTTGAAACCTCTTCTCCCTTTACTCTCTGTATTTAAGCCTTCCCAGATTCCTACTGGCTTGATCTCGGCATATCTTTCCAATCTGTTGATGTCTTCCTGCTTCCATTCTCGGTCCTCCAACCCAAGCTCTCATCATTTCCCCTAACCACAACACAAGCCTGCTTATTGCTTTCCCACCTTGTCTATGGTTCCTCCAAACCCTTCTCCACACTGTACTTGGGGTCTTCTAGAAAAAAAATTGCTTCTGCAAAAGCAATTATGGCCATGTGACTTCCCACTTCTCTCCCACTTCCTCCTTATAACTTTTGAACAGCTCTCTTCCTCCCGGGATAGACCAAGCTCTCGCTATGGGTTTATAAGGCCTGGCATGGCACTTCCTGGCTCAGCTCCCCAGCCTCATCCTGCAACCCCCCCAAGTTACTCTCTGAGCAACCTGACCTTGCAAGATTTGGCTCCATCCTGCAGAAGAGTCTTTGCACATGTCCTTCCTGCTGTCGGGAGAGCTGCCCTCTTCCCTTGCCTGGTTAATCCCTCCTAGTCCTTCAGATGTCAGCAGATGCATTGCTTCCCAGAAGCCCACCCACCTCCCCATTGAGGCTAGCTTCCTAGCTATTTTCTGAAATAGGAATGTCTACATAGTATTCATGTCACCTTGAATTATACACCCACGCTTGTGATCTTTAAAAAAAATGTTTACATATTACTGTAAAATGTTTACATATTACACTAAAAGCTCCATGAGATTATGGGCTATATAAGATTATTCACAAGTGTGTCCCCTGGGCCTAGCATAGTGTCTGACACTAAGAAGGTGTAAAAAGTATTTCTAAATGATCCACTGAATGCAAATGGTAATACAGGCTATGAAAGAACTCACCAGAGTGCAGAAATAGGAAATATAGCTAATTATTCATAAAGCATTCTTAAAAAGGTAACATTTAGCTGAGTTGTGAAGGATGGAAAACAGCCAGCCAAGGGAAAGGTGGGAACACGGATTCCTCACTCATGGGTGAGAGACCTGTCCACTCAAGGGACCAGGAGTCCATGTGGCTGCAGGACAGGGAGGAGACAGTAGCCAGGAGTGGTGTGGCATGTTAAGCAAGGGCCAGGTCATTTAAGATTTAGTGGCCATAGTGAAACATTTGTATCTTATTTGAGGCATAATGGGAAGTCATGACAGTTTTAAAGACGGGTGTCCCATCAACTGATTTCTGCAGGGACTGCAGGGAAATGGGCAGTGGGAGGTAGACATCTTGAAGAGGCATTGATGGAAGAGATGAACGGCCGTCACTGCTGACAATGATGGATGAGGAAACTGCAAGGGGTCCAGAGGGAGGCAGGTTGGACAGGCCAACCTGCCTGGGGAGGCGCCTCCAGGAAGACATGTGAAGAGATGTGGGATTACGCTATGGGGACTGAGAAGAGGGTGACAAACAGGGCAGGTGATAAGGCCGCCTGGAGGACACTTTTGAAACAGAAGGAGGGAGGTTTGCGAAGTTGGGAGAACAAAATCGAACCAGATGTGTTCAGTGGAGCCAAGGTAGACTGAGATTCTTTTGTTTTTCTGCAAGTT
Source organism: Carlito syrichta (assembly GCF_000164805.1). Taxonomy (NCBI): domain Eukaryota; kingdom Metazoa; phylum Chordata; class Mammalia; order Primates; family Tarsiidae; genus Carlito; species Carlito syrichta. The sequence continues at coordinate 558,502 of NW_007231095.1, read as the reverse complement.
GTTCAACTGTAAGCAATTTTGTTACATGCAATTATTCTTAAGAGTAAAGTAGCGATTTATATGGCCCATAAACATATGAAAAGATGCTGGACATCACTAATCATTCGGAAAATGCAAATCAAAACCACAAGGAGAAACCACTCCTCACCCATTAGGATGACCACTATAAACAAACAAACAAAAAAACAAAAAGAAAATAACAAGTCTTGGCAAGGGTGCAGGAAGATTGGAACCACCGGCAGTGCTGATGGGAAGATAAAAATGTGCAGCTGCTATGGAAAACAGGATGATTTTCCTCAAAAAAATTTACTGCACATAGAATGACCCATATGATCCAGCAATTCCACATCTGGGTCTATGACCAAAATAATTGAAGGCAGGGATTCCACAGGTCTGTGCAACACCAATGCTTATAGCAGCATTATCAAATAGCCAAAAAATGAAACAACCCAAATGTCCACTAGTGCATAAATGGATAAGCCAAATGTGGTACATACATGCAGTCAAATATTATCCAGTCTTCCAAAGGAAGGACATTCTGGCCCTACTATGGCATGGCTGAACTTTGAGGACATTATGCTAAATGAAATAAGCCAGCCACAAAAGGATATGACTGTGTGATTCCACTCTATGAGGTTCCCAGAGTCGTCAAATTCACAGAGACAGAAAGGAAAATGGTGGAGGGGAGGGGGATTAGGGTCTGACAGGTGTGGAGTTGCAGCCTTGCCAGATGAAGAAGAGGGTTCTGGAGATGGACGGTGGTGATGGTGCACAACAGTGTCAATGTACTTAAGCCACTGAACTGCACACTTCAAAAGAGTTAAAGTAGTAAATTTTGTGTTGCATGCATTTTACCAAACACAAGTAGCAATTTATGGCTTAAAATGGCGATTGAAGTGAGTGCATCTTGCTGGTGGCTCATCGAGAGGGCAGAAGGGCTGGATGGGCCATGAGTGGAGGCCACAGTCCTGTGCATGCTCCCAAGAGCAGAACCGGAGCCATGCTTGTGTGTAGTGTCAGGACAGGCTGGGTCACCCAGCATTGTGGTTCCGAGCCTGGTAATACCAGGCAACCCTGCTGTGGTCCCTACCTGCCTCGCTGCAGCAGGCTCTCCCAGGCCAGGGAAAGGCCCTCTGGTCCCCGGTTGCTGTCTGCTCAGGCTGTCCCAGGCCAAGCTGCATGTGAGGAGCCCCTGGGAAGAGCCCGCAGTTCCACAGGGCTGGCCTCTGGGTCTGAAGCCCGTGGCAGCACCCTGGACTCGGAGCACCCAACAAGTGGTGCATCTTCCCATCAGCTGCTCCATAATGGCCACTTCACCTTTAAATAAATAGGCCTTGCTGGTGCCCAAAGACGACAGGCCCTTCCTAACATGGAGAAAAGCCAGCTCCTGGCTTCTCGCATCAGGGTGACTGGGATGTGGAGGCAGGGAGGTGGGGTCTCCAGACAGGTGACTTGTGTTCCAGAAGGAAGACTGTATGTGGGTGTGGACTTACGCATTGACACAGTCAATATTTCTCTACTGCCTACTACATACTGACCACTGGTTTAGGCTTCCTGGATACAACAGCGCATAAAGCAAGGTTCCTGCTCTTAGGGAGCTTGTGTCCTCATGGAGACAGACTAGAAATTATTTATAAAAATAAATGATTTTTTTTCAATTGGAATCTCACTGTCACCCAGGCTGGACTGAAGTGGCACGTTCATGGCTACTGCAACCTTGACCTACTGGGCTCAGGCGATCCTTCCACCTCAACCTGGGACTACAGGTATGTGCCACCATGCCCAGATACTTTTTTAATTTATTGTAGAGACAGGGTCTCTCCATATTGCCCAGGCTGGTCTCGAACCCCTGGGCTCAGGCAATCCTCTCGCCTCAGCCTCCCATTAAGTGAACCATCAAAGAAGCAAAGAACTGAAGACCCCATGTTCTCACTCATAAGCAGACCCTGAACAATTGTCACATTAGCACAAGAGTGGGATCATCAGTCACTGGACACTGCTAGGGAATGGAGGGAGGACAGAGGGGGCACGTGGCAACACAGTGGGTACCTGGTCCACTACCAAGGGGAATGAGGGCCAGCTAGACACCCAAACTTCACCTGCACACAACCTGCTTATGTAGCAAATCCTTACCTGTACCCCACAGCTCTAAAATGAATGAATAATGAATGAAAACATTGCCCAGAGGTGATAAGTTCTATGAAGACAAATAAAGCAGGTTAAAGAGACAGGGAGTACTTGTAGGCGGCAATTGCTAGATGGATAATTAACAGATACACATGCAACTAGGATAATGTCACATGATGTAAGCACCAGGAAAAAATAAAAGCAGGGTAGAGGGGGCAGAGAGTGCCATGAGGGAGGGGCACTGATGGATTTTAGATGAAGTGGACCCAGACTCAAAGGTGGCTTTGAGCAGACACATGGAGACCCTGCAGGCAGCAGCTGCAAGGACCATGAGGGGAGATGTGTAATTGTGTCCCTGGGAGAGCAAGGTAGCCAGGGCAGGTGGGCAGAGGCTGGGGAGCTGGGCAGGGCTAGGCAGGGGCGTGGTGAGTGGGCTGGCAGGATTCTAACATGCTGGGAGGGCGGAACACACACAACCGAGTCCATCCCGTCTGCTCTGTGCAGGCTCAGCTGAGGAGGCAGGAGCAGAATGAGGAGGGTCTTACAGACAACTGGCATGGGATGAGGGGACCTTGAGATGTTAGCATCATGGAGCAAATGGAAGGGAAGAGGATGAACATAAGGTCGGGTGACACCTGCTGACCCCTGCCACATAGCAGTTGTGGTCTTCCATGCGTCCCACGCACCATGGCCTTCAATTCTCACGACGACTCCGTAAAAGGCATCTTTATCCTCAGCTCATGCTTGGGGAGATGAAGGTTTGTGAAGGTCCAGCCACAGGGCCAAGATCACACAGGGTGTCATAGTGCCATTGCCACTGAAGCCCATGCTATTTTGACTCTGGAACCTGCAATCTTGGCGTTTGCACTTCTCTGTTGTATTACTGGCTGGTTACTCTAGGATGGAGACCACATTAGGAGGAGGAGAATGGGTGAGTGGGGGGTGGGGTGGGGGAGATCAGAGGAGCCCAAGTGGGGGGAGAGCAGGGACTATAGGCCACCAGTGGGGTCTGTAGGTAAGGAAGTGAGTGGACAGAGGCTGTGAGCTAGCTCTCTTGAAGTGCTCTTGAGGTCAGGGCACACCTAGCCCTGCTTGAGTCCCCGGGTGTCCAGAACAGTGGAGAGAGAAACTCTCCACTTTTCTATCCATAGAAGTGCCATGAGGTTCTCTGACATGGGGTGCTCACAGGAGGCTTCTTCTGGGTGTTTGTTTCCAGAAACAGTTGCCTGATAGCATCTCACAGATTTCTGAGCTTCTGAGTGAGCTGTAGACAGGGAAGTTCGCATCGTCACTGTTACTAGAGCCTCATAAACCAGAATGTGAAACTCTTATCGGTTCACATAGCCGGAGTGTTAGATTGATAATCATGGCTTAAAGCATCTCAAGCCACAGGTGTGCCTGGGAGAAATTCCAAAATCCTTTGCAGACCCAGCTCCACTCCTGAGCATCAGCGTGGCAGCAGAGGGAGGCAGGCAGCACCCTGCACTCGGTCTCACAGCCCCAGAAACAGCTGGGGACCCAAGAGAGAGGCGATCATCAGTGTTCATTCCCTCAGTAATCGACATTGTGGAAGTGGTCACGACTGTCCAGTGAAAACCATATCTAGCTGCCTTCTCATTCAGCTAGACTCTGTGTAACCTGAGGAAAGGCACACATCAGTGCCCCGTGTAAAAGCATCACCTGATTAATAATGTGCACAGAGCACAGTCAAGTCTGTTCCTATCCCTTGTGTCCCTTCTCATCAATTCCCGAGGCAAGCAGAACAGGTATCTGTTATCCTTGCTTTTTAGACTAAAAAACAAACTGGACTCAGAAAAGATGTTTGCTGTTACTAGTTATTAGAGAAATGCACATCAAAACCACAGTAAGATGCCATTCCACCCCTACGAGGACGATTGTAAAAACAACAGCAACCACAAAAAATAGAAAATCAGTGTTGAGGAGAGACTATGAAGACATTGGAATCCTCGTGCATCACAGTGGGAATATACAATGGTGCAGCCTGGATAGAAGGCAGGCTGGCAGTTTCTCAAAAGATTAAACATAGGGTTACCACATGACCCAGACATTCCACCTGGGCAGATAACCAAAAGAACAGAACAGAGACTTGTCCGCCGATGTTCACAGCAGCATGACTCGGAAGAGTCAGGCAAAATCCACAGCCCAAGTGTCCTCTAACAGAGGAATGAACAGACCAAACATGGCATATCCATACATGGGATGGATTCAGCCATAGACAGGAAGGAAGTTCTGACACATGGCACAACAGGGGTGGGTCTCGAGGACATTCTGCTAAGTAAAGAAAGGTAAGACACAAAAGGACAAATACTGTGTGACTCGACTTATGTGAGGTACCTAGAATAGGCAAATTCAGAGACAGAAAGTCAGATAGAGTTTAGCACAGGTCACGGAAGGGGCAATGGGGAGTTATTGCTGAATGGGTGCAGGGTTCTTGTTGGATGATAAAAAAGTTTCAGGTATGTGTTGTAGTGATGATAACTCAATATTGTGAATGTACTTAATGCCAATGAATTGTACACCTATGAACAGTTAAATGATAAATCCATGATAAATATTATGTTACACATATTTTATCACAATAACAAAAATTCAGAAAAACCCCATGGACTCTGGGAATTCAGCTTGGGCCGAAGGTCACATGAGTTGTGACGGTTGAGGCTGCCTGCGACACAGTGGGGTCTTCTGATGGTGATCTGTTGCTGCACCTTGTCAGCTATAATGTAGCTTTCCTGGGTACCCAAGCAATGTGACCACAAAGGGTGGAATTCCGAGCGCAGTGAGCTCCTTCGGTGGCCTCAGCAGTTAACCCCTGCTCAGATGGGTCCAGGTGACAGGGTTTGTATGGGAATCAGTGTCATGATGAGATTTCAGTTTGTAAGTTAACTCTATACAAGTCCAGAAGGTGTCACTTAAAAACTATTTCACTTGCTTTAAACTGCTTAGAATTCTTATTTAATTGTTTTAAAGCAAGAACATTGGTCAGAAATGAGTAAGATCAAGTACCAGCTTCCTGACTTCCCAGCCCGTTTTAAACACTGCTTTCTTGGTTTTTCTCCCTCTACAACCTGTCTTCAGAAACACAGAGCATGGATCACGTAGACACTAGCAGCTTTTGCATGAGGCCAAGTATTCACACTTACAGGAAGTGTGGACAACTGAGAAATCAGCCAGAGACAGACAGCCTCCACATTAAAACAACTGAAAAGACCAATGTGTCAAGAGAAGCTGTTTCCTGAAACCCAGAGAGGGCTTGAACTTGTGTCCGAAAACCCCTGGTGGCTTGGGAGGTAGTTCAGGACAATCAGCCTCAGGCCCCCCTCGAGCCAGCTGTGCAGTCCAGGGGGTCCCCAGTGGCCCTGCCCCAGCTACCCTTCACCTCTTTTCTCCCTCCAAACCCCTTTTTATGTTCTCTCCCTCTGTCCCAAATCCCCTCCAATTCTCCAGTTATATGGAGTGTTCTCACGCTGTCACCAGGACCAACCACTGGATCAGGGCACACGTCCTGTGTTATCTGGTGGTGCCTGAGTTTCCAAACTATCCTTCCCAGATCTCCACTCCATTCTGCTTCATAGGAAAATTCAATTGATACGGATAATCAATCTCAGCTGTTTTCAAAATAAAAGTATCCAAGGAAACTAATTCATACTTTGGTGTGGATAACGGTTTGCGCAGAGGTATTAGACATCATAGGGAGGTTTTGCATTTGAAGAGTGTAGCTTAGGAGCTCACATGGGTGAATATGATGGAGGAATTTCAAGAGAGGATTTTCTCTGTCTCTTGGGTTTTATATATTCACTCACACATTTTAAATGTTCCTTCCCTGTGTTGGAAACTGTAGTAGGTGTTAGGGTTATGAATATCACACTTCTTTTTTTGAGTTGGAGTCTCACTTGGTTGCCCAGACTGGAGTGCAGTGGCTGCTCCCAGCCACTGCAGCCTCGCCTGCTGGGCCCCGGCGATCCTTCCGCCTCAGCCTTCCGAGTAGCCGGAATTACAGGTATGCGCTACCACGCCCGGCTGATTTTTTGATTTTATTGTAGAGATGACGTCTTGCCTGCCCAGGAGGGTCTCAAACCTGCGGGCTCAGGCAATCCACTCACCTCAGCCTCCCAAAAGCGTGGGATTACAGGCTGAGCCATTGAGCCCGGCTGAATATTACACTTTTAAAGAAGATCACTGTCAGTGTAGGGATAGGTAAGTAGACAGTGGTAGTGCATTTTGATCTGGACTTTCAGTTGATGAGTCATTGAATGTCTCTCCTTGTTTTCTGAGCCAGCTGGACACAAGGTGTTCAGTTACCCTACAAGCCTCCTCCATTAGAGTGTAACCTACGGGAAAGCAGAGACTGTCAGACTTGCTCTCTGGTGTGTACCCTGAGTGCCCAGGACAGAACCAGATACACAGAGGGCAATCCATGAACATCAATTGAAAGAATGATTAAATTAGTAAGTTTGAACCGAGGAGCTCTGTGGTGAGCATGAATACGGAAGGGCTCTAGAATTGCACAGGGATTGACAACTTTTCATGGTCTCTTCATGGACATGCTGGCTCCTTCCAGCCTTCCCTGCTCTGGCAGAAACCCTTGCTTCTCACTGGCATGGATGTTTTCTCTTCACGAGATTGTCCTCATCAGCACGCCCTTCCTCTCCAGTTGATGCTCTTTTTCTTGGTTCAGCAAATCTTCTCAAAGGGACTGCCCAGACCCGCTGCCCCAATCTCGTTTTTCCTTGGTGCCTCTCAAATTCAATCAGTTCTCACCCCAGTCTCTCCACCAACCTGTTCTTGGAGAGCTTCATTCACGATCTCTATGATGCTCCACGCAGTGATGCTCGCATCCCACATGGCAGCAGCATTTGACACAGATGGTGACCTCTCCTCCTTGACCCGCCTCTCTTCCTGTATAGGTCTGTTGGGTGGATGCAGCTTCTCCCCTGGCTTCCAGACACCTCTCTGGTCTGGTTTCACCCTCTTCCCTGGATACTGTTTCATCTCCTCTGCTGCTTCCTCCACTTTCTCTCTGACTTCTTTAAGCTGGAATGTCCAAGGCTCAATCCTTGGTCCTCTTCTCTTGCTCTTTCTATGTGCGCTTCCTTAGAGATCAAAATGCCATTTATATACCTACAACTCCCAGATTTCTATCTCTGGTTAGAGCTCTCTTCTGAACTCCAGATTCATGTATGTAACTGCCACTCAACATCACTGCTGGCCTGTCTGTTGGGCACTTCAAACCTATCATGGTGGAAATGGAATTCTATGCTGGTCCCACTTTTCAATTGCTTATGTCTAAGTCTTGAGGTCCTCGACCTCGCTCTCCATCTCACATCTTGCATTCAATCCATTAGGAAATCCTGTTTGCTCTATGTTTAAAATAGGCACAGAATCAGACTGCCTCTTATCACCTACACTGGGTGCCACCCACCTGGTCTGAACCATTATCCTTTTTCTCCTGAATAGTGGCAGTAGCTCCCTATGAAAATGGCCTGTTCCCAACCAAGTGGCCACAGCCATTTTGGAAAAACATGTCACTCCTCCAATCAGAATCCTATAGTGAGACTCCTTCTCCAATCAGAACCCTGAAATGTGATTCCTCCAATCTGAATCCTGCAGCGTGACTCCTCCTCCACTCAGAACCCTGCAGTGTGACTCCTCCTACCAGAATCCTGCAATGACTCCTCCTCCAATCAGAACCCTGCAATGTGACTCCTCCAGCCAGAATCCTGCAATGACTCCTCCTCCAATCAAAATCCTGTAGTGAGACTCCTCCAATCAGAACCCTGCAATGTGACTCCTCCAGCCAGAATTCTGCAAGGGCTCCCCATCCTGAGTTAAGACCAGATGCCTGTCAGACCTTCTGCTATCTGCTTGCATCACTCAACTCATTCCCACAGTGTCCTCCCTTCACTCTAGCAGTGCTTGTCTCCTTTTGTTTTGGCTCCTGCCCTAGGGCCTTTGCTGCACACTTTTTCTGTAAAGGGCCAGATAGTAAATATTTTAGGTTTTGAGGGCCATGTAGTCTCTTTCACAGAGTGAAATAATGGCGAATGTCCGGTAACATGGTTGCAGTGTGAAAGTAGCCACAGACCATATGTAAACAAAAGCATGCTGCTGTGTTTGTTCCAACACAACTTTATTTACATGAAATGAGAATTTCATGTAATTTTCATATGTCATGAAATAGCACTCTTCATTGTTTCCAACCATTAAAGAAATGTAAGGAAAGTCTTAGCTGGTGAGTCATCCAAAAGTGAATGGCAGGTTGGATGTGGCCCATAGCCACCGTCTGCTGCTGCCTGCTGTAACTGTTCCCTGCAGAAAATGTTCTTCCTGCAGAAATCGGCTTGACTCCTCCTCTGTCCCTTTCAGTCTTGGTTGAATCACATCTTCCTTCCATTAAATATTTGTTGGGTCCATGTGAGGATTTGCTGCATAAGTTAACTGTGTGCAGGTGAGGTTTGGGCTTCCAGCAAACCCTCTCTCCCCCAGCGGTGGACCTGGACCGGGAACCAGTATGTAGCTGTGTGGCCCTATTCCTCCTCCCTGCCCTAGCAGTGTCCAGTGCCTGCTGTTCCCACCCTTGTGCTTGTGTGCCCAGTGATCAGGGCCTGCTTCTGAGTGAGAACATGTGGCATTCAGTTCTTTGTTTCTGCAATAGTTCACTTATAATGATGGCGTCACATTGCTGTGAAGGCCATGGTTCTGTCCTTCTTTATGGCTGCATAATATTTCATCATGCATATGTACCACATTTTATTTATCCAGTCCACTTTTGATGGGCATCTGGGTTGGTTTCATGCTTTTGCTAATGTGAATAATGCTGCAGTAAACACACATAAGTCACGTTCCTGATGCAGCCAGTAATGACCACCTCCTTCCTCACCTCCCTCCACATTCTCCATCATTTTATCCTGTCCTACTATTTTCTTTTTTCATGCACCTCTCAACTTCTGAAATGTTATTTGCTTCTTGCAGCATTTACTGCGTAGCCACGTCCCTCCTCCCCATCCTCTCTAGAATGCAAGCCCCACAGGGGTAAGGACACTCGCATGTTTGGTTTGCTGTCTATTCTAAGTGCAGAGATCAGGGCTGGGGGCAAATGAGCACTCGGTATGTGTTTGTTGATTGAGTCCTTGTTACGAATGGCCTTTCATTAGTAGATATTTTCAGGGGATGGTGAATTTGGCATCTCTATACCTCATAGATACTCAGATAATGAATACTAGGAAAACAAGAATGCCCTGAATCCTCCTTGAAGCACCAGGGAAGGCTTCATAGGGGAGGTGACGTCTGAGCTAAGTCTAGAAGAAGGGAGGGAGAATTCATGGGATGGAAAAGGGTGAGGGAGGAGTATCTGTGTGCTGACTTTGGATTCCAGGAAGGGTATGAGGCACGGAACTGGTTGGGAGAGAGCTGATGGGGAGGGCCAGCAGCCATCAGGACAGCACTGCTATAAACAAGTGTGTGTCCCAGTCACAAACTTCTGCAGATTTAGAAGACAGCTTTCTGCAACTCTGAGCAAGGCCAGACTTGCTCCCACGGCTCCATGCCCAAGAACTTTTCAGAGCAGCAGTCCAGAATCGTTTCACAGTGCTACTCCCAAAACGGCTTCACCATGAAACAACGGCACAGCTTGAGTCCCAGGTGCCTGCCCAGGATGCTGAGGACGGTGGGGTTTCCTGCAGGCAGATGGCACCACGTGCTCATCAGCCATGATGCCCCCACGTGGCCAGCAACAATATGGCGATTCAGATCTGCAGAGCCTCTGCCCAGCTGCCCTTTCCTGCCTGGGTGGTGACTGAGACCAGTGGGACATGGTGGGGGCATGCACTGCTCACTCTGTGCAAGGCCTGACAGGGACTGAGTGATGACACAAGAAGAAGCGATGGGTCCATGGGAGAGAAGGGACTGGTAGATAGAGCTCTTGATGAAGCAGGGTGTGATGAGACCTTGGAGAGAGGCGTGAATCCAGAGGAAGCGTGACGGCCCCTGGGTGGAGAGATCAGGAAAGATCCTGGAGGTGGTGGCATTCTGTGCCACTCTTAGTCAGCAATGGCAGGAGATGGGAAAGGACACTTCACCACAGGGTGGTGCGGACACTTGTGTGCAGATGGCTTCTAGATTAGCACCAAAGCAGGCAGTCTACTAATTGCATAAGCAACGACTGTTTCACAGACAGCCCCCAAACCCTGGCCCCAGCAGATGTTGTCAGCTGCATCCATTTTGTCCTATAATCTTTAAATAATCTTTTCATAAAGTACCATCTGAAGGAAAGACCTAATCCATCCTCTCCCAGTAGGAAGGGAATTATCTTTCTGATGGTATAAAATAATCCTTTTAGGTGACATGAAACCAACTCTCAGCCTAAATCCCTTTCCTCCCGCCCCCTGGGTGCCGTCATTACTGTGAAGAACCGCATTTAAGAAATAAGCAGGCAGGTGGAAGGGTGATTTCCAGCCTCACACAGCATCAAGGCAGAGTCTAGTTCATCTAAAATGACCGTGTGGGCTTCTGTTGGGCTGTGCTGAGCATCTCATTGCCCCCCGCTTGGGGGAGGTCATTTCCAAGGCGGGAAGCAGGGGTCCCTGGCCCACTCTCCCGGAGGCGCTGCCCAACAGGCATGCTCACTGGGGGTCTGTGAGCACCTAGGTGGGGAGAGTGATTAAGGGTCACCAGATGAAGAGAGCATTGAAATCGGAGTGCTCGGAGGCAGTGGGAACCGAGTCATCTTTTTATTTTCTTTTGTTTTAGAGTTGAAGACTATAAATGAGGGTTTGCCACATAAGCAGGCTGCATGCAGGTGACGTTTGGGCTTCTATGCGGCCCTTTCCCCCCTGGTAGTGAACTAACCCAGTCTGACAACAGGTGCTGGCACGGCTGTGGAGAAGAGGGACCATATTATGAACACTCTCATCGGAGGGCAAGTCTTGAGGAGGGCGTCGAGTTTAGAAATAGAGACCCTGGGTTCCAGCTCTGACTTTGCCACTTACGAGCTGTGTGGTGTTGAGACATCACTGAATTCCTCTTTTAGAATATTTAGAATGGGAACATTAACAAAGCCCCTTCTTGTGGGAAAAAGCTATATCCATAATGGAAGAGCGTGCCTGGGTCAGAGTTCAAGGGCTACACCTGAGGTCAAAGAGCAGGCGAGGACTGCTGCTGAATGCGCTTACAGGCCTCCTGAAACTCTGGACCCTCTTCTTCTTGGGTCAGGCGAGTGTCCACCTGGCGGGACAGTTTTATTGGAAGAGAGCTGACGCTACCAACTTCATTTGCATTCTTCTTCCTGGTCATGTTGAAGACAGCCTGTGCTCTCACCTGCCACACAATTAGCCCTCAATGACCCTTGTGTACTGAACACTCTACCTGACCATCCAAGGAAGCAAGATTCATCGTGCACACACTATGTGTCTGCCGGGTACTGTGTGGTTTGCTGGGGACTCCATCAGAAGTTTGCGTGAACCCTTTTGGAGGAAACAAACCCATATCAAGCCACGACAAGTCTCATGAGAGAGGTTTGCATGAAACGTTACAGGTGAGGGAAGGGTGGTGCTCATAATGAGAGCTAGTTTTGTTTTCAAAGGAGGAGTGGGGAGAGGACCAGGCGAGGCTATGAAGAGGGGGTGAAGAAACCTGGGTGACAGTCTGTGAGGCAGGGGAAGTGCCCATTAGGTTTCTCTGGAGTGTGTGTGTGGTGTGTGCACGTGTGTGGTGTGTACAGTGTGGTGTGTGCATGGGGTGTGTGGGTGGCGTGTGTGTGTGTGTGTGTGTGTGTGTGTGTGTGTGTGTGTGTGTGTGTGTTTGGGGTAGGGCAGAGGTTAGCAGGGAGAACGCATCTCAGGGAGGGGGAACCCACGTGGGAGTGGCTGCCCTGCCTGGGTGCCCCTCCAGGGGCTGACTGGGCAAGGGGCGGGTGTGGAAAGAAGGATGCAGGGAACTGACTGGAGCCAGATGCCAAGGTATGGCATGGTCTCCAAGGAGTTAAGTTTTATCCTGGAGCGCCTCTGAAATCCTTCTAAACAGGGGAGTGACATGATTAGATTTTACAACGATAATGCTGGTGGCAGTGTGCGGCACAGATGGGGGGGAGAAAATTGGAAACGAGGAGCCTTGTTCGGTGAAGATTGCGCTAATCCAGGCAAGGGATGATGAGGGCCCGAGTGAGGGCAGGTGCATGGAATGAAGATGAAGCAGATTGCAGAGGGAATTACAGAGACAATCCACCTGGGGACTGAGGG